>NW_026626162.1:7985-9112 GCF_030028575.1 Malurus melanocephalus
CAAATTTTTGTCTAAAAGGATCTGGAATCACATTTAAAAGGACTCAGATTTATGTTTAAAAGGATCCGGGACCATGTTTAAAAGCATCTAAATTTGTGTCTAAAAGGATCCAGAATTTGTGTCTAAAACAACCCAGATTTGTGTTTAGAAGGATCTAGGGTTGTATTTAAAAGGATCCAGGATTTGTGTTTAGAAGGATCTGGAATCCTGGTTAAAAAGATCAAAATTTTCATCCAAAAGCATCCAGGATTTGTGCCTAAAAGGATCCAGCATCATGTTTGAAAGAACCCAGGTTTGTGCTGGAAAGAACTCGGGTTTGTTGGAAAGGCTCCAGGGTTGTTTCTCCCCTGGAGCTGCAGTGGAATTCCCACTGGAATTCTCCAGAACYCAGGATTTGTGTTTGAAAGGTTCCGGTGCTGTTTATCCCCTGGAGCCGCGGTGGTTTTTTTTGTGGAATTCTCAAGAACCCAGGTTTGTTTAAAAATACCCAGGTTTGTTTAAAARWACCCARGTTTGTTTGTTTGAAAGCCTCCRGGGCTGTTTTCCCCCTGGGGCCGTGGTGAATTCCTGGTGGAATTCTCCATGGAATTCTCCACTAAATTCTCCAGAACCCAGGTTTGTTTGAAAGACTCCAGGGCTGTTTTCCCCCTGGAGCCATGGTGAATTGCTGGTGGAATTCTCCAGAACCCAGGATTTGTGTTGGAAAGGATCCAGGATTTGTGTTTCAAAGGATCCGGGATCATGCTTAAAAGAACCCAGAGTTGTCTGAAAGGCTCTGGGGCTGTTTTTCCCCTGGTGCGGCACTGAACTCCCAGTGGAATTCGTGGTGGAATTCTCCAGAACCCAGGATTTGTGTTTTAAAGGCTCCAGGGTTGTTTCTCCCCTGGGGCCGTGGTGAATTCCCCGTAGAATTCTACAAAACCCAGGTTTGTGTTTAAAAGAACCCAGGTTTGTTTGAAAGGCTCTTGGGCTGTTTTCCCCCTGGGGCCGTGGTGAATTCCCAGTGGAATTCTCCATGGGGAATTCTCCAGAACCCAGGATTTGTGTTGGAAAGGCTCTGGGGCTGTTTTTCCCCTGGACCTACAGTGAATTCCCCATGGAATTCTCCAGAACCCAGGATTTGTGTT
>NW_026626163.1:0-7949 GCF_030028575.1 Malurus melanocephalus
TCACCACCTCACAACACCCTCAGCACTCTGTGCCTCCTTCACCACCCCACAACACCCTCAGCACTCTGTGCCTCCTTCACCACCCCACACACCCTGGCACTCTGTGCTGACTCAGCACAATCCCGTTCCCTCTCCCATCACCACCTGCAATACTCCTGACTGCAGCATTTGTCATGGCACTGGGACACCCATTCCCAGGGGACTCTCCCTGCCCACCTCGAACACCTGAACACCCCTGTGCCCGTGGCCAGCCCAGGCTGCCATGTGCCAGCCCTTTGCTGTTACCATGGATTATTAGCAAGCATATTTCCCATCCCTTGTGCCCACAAGCTGTTCATCAACAGCTTCCAAACACTACTTGAAAGAACAAGAACTCCCAGTGGGACAATTCTAATTTTGACTACCCAGAATGTCACAACAACGGAATCAGACTTCTGAAAAACCCATGGAAAAATACAAGTTGATACCAAAGTCTGATTAAAAAACTCACTTGGGCTACCAATAAACTGCTAACATTTTTGCTCAAAAAGATGGATTTGGCTAACAGGATATTACATTACTGCAAAACTGCCTTTCAAGTGTCCAACTTGTGTTTTGCAAAGAAAAAGACCACAATTATAAAAGATGCTGCAATTACGATAAATGCATTTTAAATTGAAGGAAATTTAGGATGCACAACACAAGAATGAAGAATTTTTTGCAGTTAAGGAGTCAGTTTTCTGGTAGTTCAATTACTGTATCTTTTACACTTCTACCACTCCATCAAGTTTTCAAGTTTCATGTTCAGAAAAGACTGGCAATTTTTCCAGACTGCAATATTTCCCAAAAGGAGCAATAAAGCTATGCCTTCTGCATACCATTCATTATGAACTCAACAGCCACTGGAATTAAGGGGGCTACTGAACCTAGAGAGGAACCAAACCAAAACCAACAGAACCAAAATGCTGCACCAAACCTGTCATGATAGGCTCAAAGTTGGTAGTGGAAGACAATAAAACTCACCTTTCAAAATGAGTTCACTCTACTAACAGAGTTATATTTTAGAACCTTTAGAAAACTGTCTTTACACTATTTTTTTTTTTTTTTAAAAAAACACACTTTCAGTGCTGCAAACTGAAACTGATAGCATGATCTATAATGTAATTAAAACATTCTGTAGTAAAAAAAAGAACAAAGTACTCATCAGAGATGTGCATTTGATGTTATATATGCACCTAGCACATCTGCTATGCCACTGGGACAGATGTTTATTAATATGGATATCTGATCATATTGCTAGATTGCTAATGGCTCAGTAATCCATCTTCTAAATACCACACAAGTTTCTGATTATATGCAGAACCAATTATCAAAATATTTCCCCCCAACCCCCCCCCAAAATCCTTCTTTAGTGCTGTGGCCTGTGAAAAGCACCATTATCTTGCAGTTTGGTTGCAACAACAGGGTACAATAGTTACAAGTGTTGTGTTTATAATAAGTACATTGTATGAAAGGCTTAAAGACACTCCCTTTCACATGGTAACTAAACCAAAACTTCAGACCCTCAGGATTAGAAAATCTCCTTTCCTCTTGCCACAGTGCTACAGATCAGACCCTTACCTGCTTTACTGGCTTGTTGTAGCGAGAGAGTTTAGACAATTAGACAATTCAGTTAATTATTGAAGTATTTGACATCAGCTGAACATCAGTGTTTTTAAGATTTCTCAAACTGCATAAATAATAACTGCTTATTAAAGATAATACCCTTTTCTAATATCCCAGCATTTAATTACTGATGCCCATTACACATTTATACTCATCTTTACTGTGCACATGTTGTCTTATGAACTCTCCTCCTAATTTCTAAGCCCTTACAGATAAAGTTTACTTCACTGCAAGTTCACTAGAGAGGAAAAAGTACCTGGCTTTAAAATGCAAAGAGGAAACTACTTGGAGACTCTCAGAACAAAAATATCTACTCTGCATAATGACAAAGAACAGTCTCGGAGACACACAGAAATGCACTTTCTTTGTAGTTCATCAATTTGATACATGCCTTGCCCATACTTTGGGAAAAAAAGTAAATTCTCATTTCTATGGTTGACTCAGAGTTATCAACAGCCCTGCAGTACCAAAGGAAAAGGGTTATGATGTTCCCATCCTCCCAAAACTCCATTTTTCATGGTGGGCTCTCCTCATTGCTCTGCTTACATAAACATAGCGTAACGTAGACACTGTGTGAATGAAATTTGTATTGTCACCCTCAAGCATTCAAATATCATGAGTCAGGCTCCAGAATACCACAAGACTGGAATAAAAACCATGAGAATTAAAATAATACATCCGCAGCTCTTCGTATTTACTTTCTGTTTTCCGAGCCTTCAGGGGTCCCATTTTCAGGATTTGCTCAGCAACCATGAAACTTAATTAAAAAATGCTGGAGGTAGGCGAGTTTCTCCTACAATAACAAATCTCAAGTGCCAAGACACGAATAATACACACACAAAGATTTTTAATAATGTTCTGAGTTATCAGCACTGACATTATATGAATCTAAGAAAAGAGCAGTTAAAACATGGAAGGTCTTAATTTCTACCTGCTCATCAAATGGCAGCGAGGAAGCTTTCCTGCAGCCAGATGGTGGTGAGAGAATTGGGGAAATGAGAGGAGAATACTGGCACTGGGTAGAATCCACCAGTGATGCCAAAAACACCCTAAAAAAACCAGCCCAGAGCAAATAAATGGGAAAAGCTGTTACAACGGGTGCTGCTTGGTGTAAGGGCCTTTGGCAGCCAGTGCTGTCTCTTACAGTGCTTACAATGCTTTCCTCACTCTGCTTTCCCTCTCCACCCTTTTAACAACGAGGAATTTGCTACCGCCTGGCAATCACACAGCATCCATTGTTGCTGGTGCAGAATGCTGGGGGAGAAAGCAATTGCCTTCCTCACAGTGCTGCAAGAGCTCAGCTGCTGAACGGCCTGGATGAGAGACTGCAAACTGCAGGCAGGGTTTGGGGCTCACACAGGTCATTCCTTACTGTGTTGGACTGCCTGGTGCAGCCTCAGCACGACAGGCCACTCCTGATTACACTAATTAGGTACTTCAAGGTTTTCTTAACAACCAAGGAAGCAGGAGAGTTTTCTAAAGGGACACAAAGTTTCTGCAGAAAATTGTATTAATACAATTGACACAATTCATTCTGGCAAATTCCTTGTCATCAGCATCAATGTCACCGTCAATTTTGCTGTGTCAAGATAAAATAATTTGAAAACATGTTTGGCACAGGCTCTCCACTGAATGAAACTTTTTTCTTGTGTCATGGTAGGTAAAATTTCCTAGGATGAAAGGGGGAAGGGTGCACTTAGGCTGAATAAAACATACCCAAAAAATAACGGGCTAGTCCTGAATAAAAACACCATCTAATTTTTCTATCAGTATTAAACCACACTTTTTCCTAAGGCTTAAGATTATAGCTGCAGCTTGTTTCCTCAAGCCTACAAGACTTCAAATTAAAGAGAACTCCTGGAATAAGCTACTGCCTTGGCAGGGAATGCAGTACAGACAGCTGCTTGTTCACTGAAATCCTGACAAAATCTTGAGGGTTTCTGCTGCTGAGACAGCAAAGATGTGAAGAGTGGCCCGGAGTAACTTACTGAGGACTTCCCTCCACAACATCCCCATCATCATTCCTCCTCCCACCCTCCTTCTGCTTGGTTTACCAACTGCCAGAAGCCAGGGTGAGACCTTACTGGAGTGATTCTCCCTTGGGAATGTGGGATGAATGTTCCCAATGCCAACAAGGGGCTGCTGCTCAAACACTAGCCAGACAGCCCCTGAGAGCTTTGGCATCCTGGGGCTTCAGGACCTGCCCCACTGAGGACAGCAACTGCTCTTGCAGAGAATATGATGGACTGATCTTCTTCCCCTTGGAGGAAAAAACAAACAAAAAAATCTAACAGCTAGTTTAAAAAGGAAATGAAAGGTAACTAACTCATTGACTCTTAATAATCCAGGCTGAACTCCTGGTTCCAAATGCAAAGTTCTGGCTTGTGCAGAGGAAAGCTGCAAAATCCTCACATGGAAAACAGAACATTCCTGACATGGGTAAATGGCAATGATTGATCCGGATAGGACCTGCACATTTATAGCCCTGAACATTTGGAAATAAATAAACATGTTTTAGGCATAAATGCAAAATTAAAGGCAATACTGCTTGGATGCCTGCAGTAGCCCTTCCAGCAGCACTAACTCCCTTGGCAGCAGCTCCTTCCTGCCATATCCTGTTTCAAACCCACCCCATGCCAATCCCTCGGTGTAACACAGCACTGAGCTCTCGCAGTTCCTGCTAACAGATGTCCAGCATCTGGTGTCTGCAGCTCCTGCCTTCCCATACAAGCCCTGAGAACCCTTTAAGGAAATCACTTTTAGAATATTCATGTTACCCTCATCTGCTGCCTCCGACTGGCCCACTTGAGAAGCTATATAGACACAGAGCAGGCAGCAGTACTGAAGACATTCCAGAGAGAGAAACAGAACCGGGCATATTCAGTACAGAAACCTCGAAGCACTAAATTAACTGGGACCCATGATCTGTTTATAACTACTGAGGAAAGGAAGTTATTGAAGAGCAGAGCATTACCATATGTCTAGCAATTACCACAGGCCCATACATACTCAAGAGGCTTCTCAGCCACTAAATACACTGCTCTACATAGATGGATTCGGCCAACAGGAAAAAGATTTTTAAACCAAGCAGAAAAATTAGAAATAAACTACTGCTTAATGCTAAAAATAAGCGTAAGGTGTTAGCACAAATGGCCAAGTCTTCCCAGTTTTAGACCTAGCTTTCACAGTTTACTTTCAGCTCCAGGGAGAGAGAGACTCGCCTCAGGACAGCAACAGAACCTGTGATCAAGTCATCCAGGGGGAAGTGGGAAGCTGATCTGAACAGTGAGAAGCAGGAACTACATTGCTGTTTCCTCCTCTGACACGGCACTGATCAGAGCACACTGTCTCCACAGGAACACTCATTCCTGGGGTAGGCCTACAGGAAGATGTGGGCTCACAACACCCCTCCCTCTTTACAGCTCTGTTTTTTATTTTATTTGTTTTGCTTCTCAGTATATTGAGGACCTTTGGCCTCTCCATCAGCCTAAAGAAAACCTCAATGACTATATCAGCTACTTTAGGGGAGTAATAGAGGTGCCTGTGGAGGGATGAGCTCAATGGTCTGTAACAGAAATATGACTCCAGTAGGTATCTTTAAACAACAGCATTTCAGTAGGTTTGCTGTGAAATGCAGTTGCCCTTCTGAACTCTGAAACTCCTTCCATGAGCTCTCACTCACCCCAGTACCATGGACAGTGCCACTCCTTCCCTCTGCCATCACAGGATTATGTATTCCCTACTTCCCAGCAGTAACAACAACTCTCAGATGACCTCAACAGTGCAGGGTTGATACAGAAAATACTGTGAAAGGATATCTTATGTTTGCCATCTGCCATGCAGATCCCTCTACGTTTCTGCCTTTAGCCATCTTCTTACCAGCTCCGGGGTTGGCTTAGAGACTCACTAAGGGATCCTCTTCCTGTCCTTCTGTCCTGTGCCTTGTGTGACAATAGGGCAGGAGGATGGAGAGGCAAATCTATTTGCTTTATAAACAGCCATACTACAGCTAAATCCAAGGTGTACTGAGAGGTGCTGAATGCCTCTTCCAGTGCCATCTTATGGAGAAAGGCAGTTTTGATCCCCAAAAGTACCCAAACAGCAGCTGCCAAAGCACTGAACAGAAAACCCTGTGTTAAAAAACGCCATAGAGTGCTGGAAGTAAAAAGTGTGGAAACCATTGGCAGGCTGTGTGAACTGTGAAAGGTCCTGGTTTAATTAAAAAAGGTTGGAACAGACTCAGTCATAATTTCAGCAGAAAAGAGCAGTTCAGCACTGTTTCTGTTGTTCACCATGCTCCCAAGGTGAACATTTGTGCCTAGTTTTTCTCAGAAATATGCATCCCCAAAAAGAAAACTAAACTAAAATATTACAAAATAAAATTAATTACATAGGAAATACAGTAAGATTTCTTGCAATCCTGCAGCTTCTGGGAACAGTTCTATTTTATGAGATGGCAACCCCATCCTAGCCTGACTCTTAGCCATAAAGAAACAAAAGGTTCTATCCTGCGGAAATTATTTTCTGTGGGTTGATCACTCAGAGAGAAATAAGATATTTGGTAGGGTGAAAAGAGGGATGAGAAACAACACAGGGGATGTGATTCTGGAAAAACAAAAGCCTCTGTGCTTCATCCGCACAGAAAAGGGTGACTACAGCAAGTACTCCAGTAACCCAGTCTAGGGGAAGAGGGGAAAGTAATAACAAAATGATCATTTAGGAAAAACTGAAGGAATAGACTTCAGTAGAGGAAATTCTGACCATACTCTAACGTAGAATGTACTTCTGGCATCTCAAACAACCCAAGGCACACATCCAGTCTGGATGAGACTGCAGAGAGAGTCTGCAGCTGATCTGGATACAGCTGGGTACCACACCAGCCTGATTTTCAGGGTATGTTGTGCCTTCACCTCAGCTCCACAATGATATGAGACATCCAGAACACAAAGAAACAAAACCTCATTTATCTCCCTTGATTAGGGCTTACTGTTCATATGAAGGTAGAAGAAGATAGTTTATATTACAAAATCTCCTAACTTTGAATCTCTTTGATACACAAAATTAGTAGCATAGCTAAGGGAAAAGAAGCAGGGGGAAGATGGCAGGGAATTATTCCTTTCTGCAGACTGCCCACTTGCCTCCCCAGGGACATCAGAGTGGCAGCCCAGACACCACCACCCCTTTAATGGAGTCATCTCAGCCAGGCAGCCACAAGCAACCCCTGGAGGCGTGTCAGCAAATTGTGGTCACCAGATCTGCAAAGCCTCTTCAGCCTCCAAAGCAATTCCCACTGATCTGTTCCCTTTGTGTTTCACCACCTGCAATCACTGCTCGTTTTTGTCTCTCCATTAGGTACTGTCTGTATTACCAAGCTCACAAACCCTGCAGAGACAAGTAACTCCAGGCTTGTTTCACCAGCCAGGTCAAGAGTGCAGTGACTGCCATATATCCATATATCCATTCTTGGACAAGAAATTGTCAACAGAAACTTGGGTGTACATCATACTACGAACATGACTGACCTCTTGCAGAAGGCAGCAAAACTTCCATCTGAATCAGCAATAGAAAGAAAAAGTAATTAATATTTTATGTCAAATTTCTGGTTGTAATTGATTCACTGCTGTGCCTACCCTTCCAGTGATGGGGCTGATAACTGCAAAAGTTTCCAGTCTTGTTTCTTGGAAGCCCTCCAAAGGTTTAAGCTTGTAACTTCTGCTAATTAATTCAGGAGAAACCTGAACATATGGTGTTATAGCCAAAAATATATAGCATGTACAAAATATAGCAAACAAATCCCATAAAAATAGGCCTATATTTTAGAGGGTAAAAAGCAGGGAGAGAGGTGCTTTGCCTTTTTAATGACTGCTTTTTTATTTTCCTAGGAGGCACTGCTGGGTGCTCTCACCCAACAACAGCTTGAGCAAAATAAACATAAAAACAGGACATGCATCAAGACACTGAAACTCAAAAGCAGGTTCTGTGATGTACCTTTGGAGAATGCCACAGAATTGTCACTTCCCTGAGCACTGCCTTAAGAACAGTGATTACTGATCACCACCTCTTACCCAGAATCCCACATGATCTTGGTTTCCCATTCTGGGTGGGCCCGAGCCACAGGAATGGCCTGGGAACCAGCTCTGCTGTGCCTGGTGCCACGGCCCCAGGGTCCCAATGGCCTCCCAGCCCAGTGTCACAGGTACAGCTGCCCCTGCCCTGCCCTCTGGCTGGGTGCTGACCCTGCCCTGCCAGCAGCTGCTCTCCCAGACCAGGGATATGCTCTGTGCCCCTCAGGGGACCATGGAGCC
>NW_026626164.1:0-1587 GCF_030028575.1 Malurus melanocephalus
CAAATTAGGACAGGCATTTAATCAGTCTGTGCTGTGTGTTAGATGAGCAGGAGAACAGAAAGTTGGATTTTTGTTTTCTGGTTCTGTTGGTAGATTATGAGGAGAAGGGACTTATTCTTGCATAATGCCAACCACAGGATATTAACCAAGCTCAAAGTCAACCTCCCAGCAAAAGGGCAATGCTTCTGATGATCCACTGTTATTTCTCTATACTGGGAAAAACAAAAACAAATCAGAGCTCCTCAGACTTTTTGGATACATTTATCCTTCGTGGTGTGATGTTGTGCTTAATTTTGGGTGTCTGTGTTTTTCCTCAAAGTAAAACTCTGATCATCAACTTAAACTGCTCTCAGTGCTGTGCTCAGCCCTCCCTGTGGTGTTCCAGCATCACAGCTGCTTCCCAAAGAGGTGAAATTTGGAGTGAGCAAAGGTCATGCTTCGCTGTTCAATTGACCATTTTTTATCTCTAACTCAGAAACTCGGATTTTCTTCCTCCAAATATGCAATCAGCAAACCAATTATCACTGCAATTTTATGAGAAATATGGTGAGGAAGAGGGAGGAAGAGGAGACAGCAGAGCAGATTCTGGTATCTGACTGTCAAAAGTACAAAAGCCTGAAGAAATGAAAAAATAAGAGTATTTATGCAGTGGTGACACATTCAGACATTCCAATTTTGCTTTTCTGTGTGTTCCTAGCACCGGTGTGCTGGTGAAATCATGCAAATCATCTTCCTGGGATATGCTAGTAGAGACAAGATGCTATTTTCAGTAGCTTATATTAAAAAAAAAAAAATTTGCATTTTCTTTTCCATGGAAGGAGCCTTAGCTCTTTTCCCCTTTGCATCTCTAATCCCACATCATTGTCTTGCTCACAGACAAGGATCTCATTGTTCAGCAACACTGAAGCAGTTGTGGGACGAATGATTGCTTAACAATAATGTTAATTCACTGTAAACTCAGTAGATCTCCACAGGTGTCTTCAGTTGATTTTCCAGTGTCATCTTTAAGCCACTCAAAATAATTTTGCTGCCAAAAGTTTGGGGTTTTGATTTGTTTGGAGCCCTCAGATCTCAGTGAGTGAGCTGATGCCATGTCACACCTGCTGTCACCTTTGTCAGTGCCTGACTTCCTGCTCTGACACTCTAAACTTTTCTGACATTTTCTAAAATTTTTGGTGTGGCTAAAAAACTTCCTTTCAGGTGTTTTTCTATGAACCATTTTTTCTCCAAAGGGGCACTTGAAAATTACTTGCTGCCAAAAGTTATTTTCTAGAATGAGATAAGTTTTTGTTTGAAGGACATTTCAATGAAAATGTAATGTCAAAAGGAGCAACAATTCTACCTTTGCTTTTGAACACTGAAGTGTCTTTGACATTGCCCGTGAAATTAATTATTTCATGAAACAGGTGTGTGGAAAAGTCACATTTTTTCCCCTAATGATACATTTTCAGCTGAAGTGGGACACAGAAAAGGTGCTGCTGGACATGCTAAGGATATGGATAAATAATAGAGCCCATGTTTTGCTTTTCAGATGTGGTTAGGGGTCTCTGGGTGGGAAGCCTTGCCTGCCACTGAGGACACCAGTGA
>NW_026626164.1:3281-5901 GCF_030028575.1 Malurus melanocephalus
TCCTCAATTTAATTTACTCTTTCTTTGAGATTTTTCTCTCCTTTGTTGAATTTTGATTCCTTTGAGATGTTGTAGAGATGCGGGTCTGTCTCATTCCTGGTAGATGTCGATATTTTCATCTGTATTTGAAGACATTCTCTTTGTTTTGAAAAATTTGACTTTTGATTCCTGAGACTTTCAGTTTCCTTGTTATAAATAAAGGGGCTTATTCATGGCTACATAATTTGGTAGGAATGATTAATGGCAAGATAATTTAGGCAGTTATCAGCAAGTTTTAAACATTTATAACAAAAGTTGATAGAAACTTCTGATTTCTGTACCTGGAATGGAAGAAGAACATGTTGGCAAATCCAAAAACTTTACCTGCAATGTGTCTGGATATAACAGTGAAAATTCTTTTATTTTCTTCCAATTCTGGATATTATATACAAAGAGATTGGATTTTCAGAGAGATTGGAGTGCCTCTAGTTTTCATTAGGCAAAAAAACCCCACCAAACAAACAAGAAAAAAAAAACAACACACATCCTTAATTTCTTTTAAACAAATGCTATAATTATGAATCTGACCAAAACTCTTTGCTTGGGCCCAAAAGCCTCAAAGATGCTTAGATCTGAAAAAGTGTGTAGCCATGGCATTGAACCAAGGTCCTGGTGTTAACCTCACTGTGAGTGAGATGCTCACTTTCTGTGAGATGCTGAATTCATTCCTGAGACCTGTGATTAATGTGCATCAAATTTTTATTACTGAACAATACTCCAGGCATGAGTTATGGCTTAAATTCTTTTGGAATTTTTGTCAGGACTCTGTGGACTAATTATAAATCATATGGTAATACTGGGCCTTGAGAGAAGAAAACTCTCAAGGATCCCTAAATGCATACCAAATTTACAAGTGTAAGAAATGTTCTCACTGAAGTGTTCTGAAACAGAATCAAAAGAGCTGTTTCACTGAAACCTTTTGTGCATGAAGAGCTTTACTCTGCAATGGCAGGTTTAGATATTTCTGCAATAAAGCCATTATTATTACCTACAGAACTTCACAGAGTCAATACTGCATATTGTTATTTCCTTGTTTTCTTAATTAAGTAAATGCTGGTGAAAAGAAGTAGGGAAGGAAATTGCCTAATTTTTTGCTCTTAATGGTGTTGTAAATGAAGCATATTTAAATTCCTCAAAGAAATCCATGCCTTGGTTAAAACACAAAGGAAGAACATCAATAGTAAAACATCACATTTGACCTTATAAAAGTTGTTAGTGATGGACTAAAGACAAACCTGTATCAGACTTCTCACTGTTCCCAGGTTTTTATTTCCTTTCTGCTACATATTCTGTGGCTTTTGTGGGGTCACTGCTGTGGTGGTTTGGGGTGCAGAAGAGGAGGTTCAGAGGATGCTGCCTCTCATCTGCACAGCTCGGAGTTGTCACCAAGGCTCCAGAACAGCCCAAGCATCGTCCTTCTTGTAATTTTAATCTTCTGTCCCTGCCTGTCATCAGGATGTCCCACGCTGCCAGCAGCCACAAATGAGCACATAAACCATGTTCTCTTGTTTCACTGCTCAGGCTGAGTCACTCCTTAACTCTAAAGGGAATTTTTTTACCTCGATGATGAAGATAATTCCCCTACATTGAGCCAGTCATGTTGAAGGATCCAGCAACAGAAAGTAATTCTTTTATATAAAAATCCTGCCCTTCTCTATGCTATTGGATTTTCAGCGGGATTGGAGTGCCTTGGACTGGTCTTAAGCCCTCCTTTTTCCTAAAAAAGATTTTTTTTTAAGGTCAAATAGTGCTCCTCATTTCATCACCTTCCTGAACAGGCAAATTGACCCTTGGTTTCAGAGTATGTCCAGGAGCTGGGTGTTGCTTTTTGCTTCTCGCCTTTGGTGCATTTGGTCTCCTACATTTCGTGGCTGGAACAATTGGAAATGATGTTGGAGACAGAAAAAAAACCCAGAATTGTTCATAACTCTCTCAGATAACAGCGCTGATGCTTCTGATTTCACTCCTGCTGTCCTGGAGAAATCCATCCCATCTGAGGGGAGCTGCTCAGGCCATGTCCTTTCCTTTCTGCAGCGAGGTTCTCTCCTCCAGTTGAGCTTCTGTCAGCCTTGTAAGTTCAGAAAAAAGCAGAAAAGCCTCCAAAAAGCAGCCCTGACAGACACAGCCCTTGGCAGGCAGGACAGGACAGCTCTGAGTCCAGGCTGCTCCTCGTACGAGCAGGGAAAGCTGCGCTCCAGAGAGCGGCAGATTTGCATTTACAGATGAACTGCCTCTCTCTGGTCAGGCATCCTTTCCTGTTCACTGAGCACTGTAAATCCAAATGGAAATATTCCCCTGTTCAGAGGGGAGAACATTCATGTTTTCATGCTTTTGTTCACACTTTTTGGAGCTGGAGGGAAGATCATGGGCCCAGGAGGAGTGATTGCATTTATTGTGCCAAAGGAGCAGATGTTCAGGCTTTTCATACCCACACAAAAACACATTCCTATAGACTGGTTGTTTCTCAACCATGTGCTAATGGATTTTAACTTTTTTTTTAAATTTAATTTTTTTTTTTTTTTGTATGCACGTGAGAAGAATACATAATATCTTGTTCAGGATATAAAGCAGAATAATAAGA
>NW_026626164.1:6936-8303 GCF_030028575.1 Malurus melanocephalus
CCTCAGGAATAAATCCCATTTCCCTCATCCTCATCATAAGTCCCTTTCCAACAGCACCTGAACACCTGCTCTTTTGCACATGTAAATTCCCCACAAAGGAATAAAACTTTCATTTATATGTGTTTTTTGTAAGTGCCCAGACCAGTATTAACAAAAGAGAATTCTGAACATTTTGTATGCCTTTGTAAATTCCATAGGTTGTGATTTTGCCAGTGACACCCTGAGACACTGCATTTTAGTTTTCCACCAAATTTAGTGGGAAGCTGCCTGACAGATGTAACAGAGATTCTGTCTGGTATTGGCTCATCATCCCAAAAGTTTGTTAATGAGAAATCATTGGTGGCTGATTGGTTCCTGTCACTATGGTTTGAGAAAACACAATTTTTGGGGAGTAGTCTGCCTTTGAAAGGAATATCTGACCTTGTATCCCTAAGGAATAACTGAGCTGCCCACAGGAGTTTGTTTGATGCTCAACAAAAATGCGTCTCTTAACTTTCAGCCTGATGTGGGACAGCACAAAAGGAGAAGCTCTCCAGAGAAAATACAGATGGCAAGGCTGGAATTTCTGTGGTGGTGGTGGCTTTTTGGAGTGCTCAGAAATAGCATGTAAGCATGCCAGAGATGAAAATTACTCATATCCAGGGAGAGTTGCCATCTGCCTTCACTTTTTGGATGCACAAAACCCAGTGAAACCCAGTTCCCAGATCTGCTTTGTCATCTCCAGACTGGATTTTATGAGCCCAGATTGAGGTGACTTTTGTACATTTCATAATCTCTCGACTCAAACCAGCAGTAACAATGACTTTCTGGAATTTATGCCCCAGGAAATACCTCTGGCACCTGAGTTTTGACACAGGAGCTTGTCCAGGGTGACCTGTTTGGGTGTGAGATGGACAGAGCTTTGTCTGACTCCTGACGGGCACAGGGCAGTCCCAGGCAGCCAAGGTGACAGGAGCTGTGCCCACAGCTTGATGACAGGGACAAAATGGTCCAGGTGCCACGAGCAGCAGCCAAAAAGCTGGGGGCCAGGTGTAGAAGGATCTCAGTCAGGTGAATCTCTGTTAGACAGGTTTTTATGGGAACAAGGGCATGAATTGCTGTTACTGAGCAACCCAGACCACAAAATAGAGCAGAGTGAGACAGAAGAGGATGGGAAAGAGGAGGACGTGACTACAGCGGTGTAACACGTACTGACTGACCATGAAGAAGAAACATAGTAAGAAGCAAGAGCAAAGAGYWATTGAKGAACAATAGGAYGATTGAAGAAAGTGCAAAATGCTGAGAACGTTGATTTAAAACTGCAAGGCATACAAAAACACGCTTTTGCAAATATACCAATCAWATGCTGAAATGTAATAGACAGACTG
>NW_026626165.1:0-2373 GCF_030028575.1 Malurus melanocephalus
TGTCCTCTCCCATTCCATTCCATTCCATTCCATTCCATTCCATTCCATTCCATTCCATTCCATTCCATTCCATTCCATTCCATTCTCTTTCTACCCACCATGTTGCCACTTTTCTAAACCTGTCTGTAAGCCAGGCCTTTCCTGCTGGCGATGGGAATGTAATTCCTTTGATTTAGGGATGCTTCCCATTCTCCCAAACTCATGGGTTCGTTATTCTGTGACTGGTGAAGGGTAAGGCGAACACGATGAGGGAGGACTGGGGACATTCAATTTTTAGAAAAAGTGTTGAGCTCGTTACTTTGTAGAGGTACCTGAATGGAATCTGGAAGGTCAGTTTTGCCTGGACTAGCCTGATGAGTCCTCAGGTGGGGAGTGTTTTCCTGCCCACAATTCTGCAGTTTCATGTCCTGCTCTTGATGCTGTGTTCATGTGACCTTGACGGCAGCTTTTAACTGCACCTTTTAGAGACCAAAGGGAGGGCCGGAAATGTGACCTTGAGCTTTGCATGGAAATGTGTCAGCAATCAGGTCATTTTGTGGCACGGGTGTGCTGTGGTTTGTGGATATTTTGTGCAGAGGATCCTCATTCCCTCACAGCGATCTTAGGCTCTTCTGGACTTTGCAGCTTTTCTGGCAGTGAGTGCTGCCCTCTTCCCTTCCATCCTCTGTCTCCCCACCATCTTGCCTGTGTTCTAAACCTGTCTCTATGCCTGGCATTTCCTGCTGGAGATGGAAAAGCAATTCCTGTGATTTAGGGATGCCTCCCATGTTCCCCAAGGTCTTGTGTTGGTTCTTCCATAGCTGGTGAAGGACTAGGAGAGCAAGATTCTGAGGAGCATTTGATGGAAATGGGCACATTCGAATTTCAAGAAAAGTGTGTTGACCTTGTTACTTTGTAGAGGTACCCGAATGGAATTTGTAACATGCATTTTGCCAGGCCTACCCTGCTGAGTCCTGAGGTGGGGAGTGTTTCTGTTCCCATATCTCTTCAGTGTCATGGCCTGCTCTTGGGGCCATGTCCCTCTGAACCTGCTGGCAGCTTTAAAGTGAGAGTTGGTATTTCAGATGATTTGCATGGCAGATGTGTGTCAGGGAAACCATAATAAAGAAGAAAAGTCTAGGAAGAGTATCATCAGCGAGGTAGCTTTGTGGCTCTTGTTGGGTTTAGTTTGTGGGTGCGTTGTGAAGAGGGGCCCCGTTCCACAAGAGCCCTGTCAGGCTGTTCTGGGCTTTGCTGCTGTGTTGAGCATGAAGAGCTGCCCCTTGTATCTCTGTTATTTCTATTCTATAAAGTGTGTGTATTTGCAATGTAAGTCTGGTGTTGATGGTGCGTGTCAAATGAGACTGAAGATGTGACCAATAATTTGAAAAGCTGGGTTGTCCTCTGTGACATCATACTGTGTAACTCATGCTTTTGGGTTTTTGTGTGTGTTATGAATGGGGGTCCTAAACCATCATAGCTCTGTCAGGCTGGTCTGGCCTTTGCCTCAGCCAGGTGAGAGTGCCTGGATTCTTCCATTCCATATGGGCAGCAGGACTGTTGCCCGCCAGAGAGTCGGCAGATGATGCGGTGGCTGAGGCACCACTTGGTTGTGCCACCAGTCAGAGGCATCTGGAGGCTGAGGATTAAAGACATCTCCTTAGGTTGAAGAGCAGGAAATGTGAAGTTCGGCATCTGGACAGGAATAGCCCTGGGCCCTGGCCCCTGCTGTGGACTCGGAGTCTGCAAAGCGGCTTTGCTGAGCAGGATCCTGTGGTGCTGGTAGAGGACCAAGGAACCACAAGGTTTCAGTGGAGCTTTACTTCAAATAAGGTCACTAGTGTCCAAGGTAGGTTTCAGAAAATTGTTGCAATGAAATTAGAAGAGGTGGCGCTTCCTGTCTTTTGAGCACTGGTGGGATGCTGTGTGTGGTTGTGTGGAACAGTTCTGGCCTTTACAGGTGGACAAAGACAAGGGTTTGGTGCATGAAGACCGGTTTAGGACCACCAGTAATTGAAAGGGCTCCTGGGTATTTCCTCGAGGGGAGACTGAGAGAACTGGGACTCTGAGGAGAGAAGGATGGGTAAAGAGCTGTCACCAGTGTATAGGAGCTCAGCTGTTCTCTGCAGTGCACACGTAAAGGCAAAGTGTGTAATTGCACAAATGAAAATAGATGGAATTCCATGGGTGAAGGAGGCAAGAGTATTTCAGTGTGAGGATGATCTGAAAGGGAGAAGAGACAATGGGGTTCCGCTTCTGGGAACTCYGAAGTCGAATTGTCCATAGTACTGGGAATGCTCCTTTTGCTGGGYCTGCATGAGCAGAAGGGATGGAGGCACTCGCACTCCAGAGTCCCTGCCCCAATGGATGTTTTTAACTTTTTAGTTTTCTGTG
>NW_026626165.1:3516-4394 GCF_030028575.1 Malurus melanocephalus
AATAGGTGGCCCTTCCTCTCTTTGGAGCACTTTCCTAATAGGGAGACTGAGAGAGCTGAGGGACTCTGAGGAGACAAGGATGACTGGGGGTGGCTGTCGCCAGTGTGTGSGAGCMCAGCTGCTCTCRGCRCTGCAAACATGAAGAAAAAGGTGGCGGTTGCGCAAGTGAAAACAGTTGGAATTCCATAGGCAAAGGAGGCACAATTTTTTCAGTGWGAGGGTTGTCACARAKTGTAAGGGATGATGGGGTCCTGCCCCTRGGAGCTCGAGAACTGAACTGTCCATAGTCCTTGAAATCCTGCTTTTGCTGGGCCTGCTTGAGGAAACGGAATGGAGACACTCGCACTCTGTAGTTCCTGCCCAAGTGGATGTTTTTAGTCTTCTGTTTACAGAGAAGACTCAAGAGTCCTTCTGAGAACAAAACTATTCAATTGTGTGCTGACACAGAGTGACTTTGGCAGTGTTTAGCCCAGGACAAGATTGTTGTCTCAAAGCCTTTAGTATAGCACATCATGGGCTCSTATCATGTTCTAGAAGGTTCCCCCTCTCCCCTTTTCTCTGTGTGAACCTTGGTTTTTCCTGGTGGTGACTTATTTTCTAAGAAAGGTTCTTTGTTTGTTTTCCGTCCACTCCAATGCCCTGTTGAGCACGGGCACTGTGCAGGCTGAGGATATGAGACCACTGGAATTCAAAAAGAAGAGATAGCAACTCAGATTTTGATGCAAGAAATCTTTATTGAGGTAAAAGCATGAAGACAAAGAAGAATCGGAAGGGATCCAGGGTGAAGTGTGAATAGGGCGACCACCATATGAACTGATTTGCTTGCAGCAGCTGTTGCCAAGGCAGGGAGCTGGTGGTATCAGGAGTGGTGCTGAGGG
>NW_026626165.1:6504-7615 GCF_030028575.1 Malurus melanocephalus
CCTCTGGTGCTAGTGGAGGACAAAGGCACCACAAGGTTACAGTGCAGCTTGGCTTCAAAGGACGTCACTAGTGTCCAAGTTATATTTCAGAAAATTCTTCCAATGAAATCAGACGAGGTGGCCCTTCATCTCTTTGGAGCACTGGGGGGGATCCCATGTGTGGTGGTGTGGACAGTTCTGGCCTACACAGGTGAAGTAGTACAAGGGTTTGGTGAATGAAGACCAGTTGAGGACCACCAGATATTGAATGGGCTCCTAGATCTTTCCTAGTGCATAGACTGAGAGAGCTGGGGCTCTGAGGAGTGAAGARTAGGCAGGAGGCTGTCACCAGTGTATGGGATCACAGCTGTTCTTAGCAGTGCACACGTAAAGGCAAAGTGAGTAATTGCACAAATGAAAATAGGTGGAATTTCATGGGCAAAGGAGGCAAGAGTTTTTCACTGTGAGGATGATCTGAAAATGAGTAAGAGATGATGGGGTCCAGCTTCTGGAAGCTCTGAAGTCGAATTGTCCATAGTACTGGGAATGTTCCTTTTGCTGGGTCTGCATGAGCAGAAGGGATGGAGGCACTGTCACTCCAGAGTCCCTACCACAATGGATGTTTTTAACTTTTTAGTTTTCTGTAAGGGTACAAGAGTCCTGCAGAGAACAAAACTATTTAAGTGTGTGCTGGCACAGAATGACTTTGGTAGAGCTGTTGCCAGGAGTGGATTATTGTGTCGGAGCCTTTTGTATAGCAGGTGATGGGCTCGTGTCATGTTCTGGCAGGTAACCCCTCTCCCMTTTTTCCCATGTCAGCCTTGTTTGTTACTGTTGGTGATCTATTTGCTAAGAAAGGTTCTTTGTTCCTTTTCCATTCGCTCCAGTGTCCTTTTGAGCATGGGCACTGTACAGTCTGAGGATATGAGTCCATTAGCATTCAAAAAGAAGAGGAGGCAACTAAGGACTTGATGCAACAAAAATTTATTGAAGCAAAAGAATGWTGAGAAAGAAGAAGCTGAAGGGATCYASTGTGARSARCGAGCAGGACARYGACCAGCCAAAGGGCCTTTGCTGGCAGAAGCTGCTGCCAGAGCCCTGAGCTGGTGGTGTAAGGATTGGCAGCAAGGGC
>NW_026626166.1:0-1226 GCF_030028575.1 Malurus melanocephalus
CAGCCCCCTCCCCATCCAGCAGGTGATCAGGGATGGTGATCCACGGCTTTCACGGTGGTAAATCTGTGTGTGTCTCTGCTTTATTCAGCTAAATTATACTTTGGGGTTTCTTTTGTGGGGCTGAATCTTGGTGTTTTGGAAGTTTTTATGGACACAAGATGTCTGGTGACTCTCTGAGATGGTCCTGGACAGGAGGAACCCCCAGCCCAAGGTGTTCACCTCTTGTTTCTCCTCAACCAGGATTTCTCATTCCCAAGGCATGGCTGGATGGAGGAGGAGGAGAAGCCCCAGAGATCCCCCACAAGGAAAGGCTGCAAACCCAACCCAGGGAGCTGTGAGGAGGAAAGACCCTCCCTGTGCCGGGAAGGCGGCTGGAGACCCAGACAGAGCACAGAGATGGGAGAAGAACCTCAGGCAGGGGAGAAGCCCCACAAGTGCTTGGAGTGTGGGAAGGGCTTCAGCTGGAGCTCCTCCCTCCTTCAGCAGCAGAGGATTCACAACGGGAAGAGGCCCTTTGAACGTCCCCAATGCTGGAAGACATTTCACACCAGCTCAAATCTCCGCTTCCATGAGCGGATTCACACGGATGAGAGGCCCTTCCTCTGCCCTGAGTGTGGGAAGGGCTTCAAACGCAACTGCTCCCTCACAAGACACCGGCGCACCCACACCGGGGAGAGGCCCTATGAATGTGGGGAGTGTGGGAAGAGCTTCTCACACAGCTCTCACTTGAAGAGACACCAACGGAGGCACCAGTGAGGGAAGCCCTGCAAGCATCCAAAGTGCTGGGAGAACTTCATAGGCTGCTCCAACTCCATTCCTTGGGAGGGTCCTCCTTCAATGATCCCCAGTGACTCTCACTCTGGGCAGAGCCCTGGTGACCCCGTTCCGGGTGCTCCCTGTTGTGTGGTGGGAAGGTGTTCGGGAGATTTCTTGTCTTTGTCCTGCTGGGTTTTGCTTGTGAATAAATTCATTCCCCATGCCCAGGCTGGGTCTATTGTGCTCATGTGTCCCTCACAGCCCTGCTGTCACTCTGCCCCGCCCCCGGCTGCTCCCAGTGCAGGTGAGATGACTCCCCTGTTGCCCGTCAGACCCGCAGCGCCCAGCGCTCCACGCCTGCCTCCTCAGTCACCGCCACCCCGCGGGGTCCCCACAAGTCCCTCCCCACTGCCCCCAATAAACAGCAACGGGACAACTGGGAAGCTTTACTGGGAACACTGGGAGCAGCC
>NW_026626166.1:3582-4545 GCF_030028575.1 Malurus melanocephalus
CCCAGTTCGGGTCGGTGACTTTATGGGGAAGGCTGAGAACAAAAATATGATCCCACTTGGGATGTTATTCAGGCACAGAGAAATAAATCTTCCAGGGGTGTTGGGTAAAAAGCAGGAGCTCGCTGGAGAGCAGCAGTTCCTGGAGCAGTGTTTGGGATAAGCTCCAGGGGATCCCAGCCACACCCAGCACTACAAGCTCCTTTAAGGGCTAGATCTTGACCCCCTGGAGAAGGTTTTTAGAGAGGCCTCCCCCCCACAAACCCTTTGTAAGGTGAGCTTTGACCCCTTCAAGGATGTTTTGGGGTCCCATCCCACTCCAAGCCCCTTTTACATGGGATTGAGGTTCCCCAACAGTTCAAACCGCTTTTAATGTGCTCACCAACCCCAAATGTCCTTTTTAAGGGTTTTCCCCAACCTTTATGGGATTTTTGGTAAGTCCCATGTCAAGGTTTGAGCCCTGGCTGAACGACAAGGCACCCACGATGTTTCCCCCCAAACCCCCAGGAGAGGCAGAGGGGAGAGCAAAATCCCAATTAACACCAAATTTATGGCTTTTAGATAAGAGATTGAGAGAAAGATTTTTTAACACTCCATGAATGGTGAAACAGGCTGGAGAAACCTAAGTTGTAAAATGAATTTATTACTAAAAACTACTGAGAAACTACCACACAAAAATGGAGGGAGGGGAAAAACAAAGGCAGAGGGCAAATTTATGAGGAGGAAAAAAAAAAGCCGGACCATTTAAGACACCTGTTTCTCTCCCGGTTCACCCCCCACCCCTCCACCCTTCCCACGAGCAGGGGAGCAGGGGATGAGAGATTTCTGCTCAGTCCATCACCATGTTGTCTTCCACCACCTACGGGGAAGAGTTCTTACCCAGCTCCAATTGTGGAGGTTCTTTTCCCAAGAACAGACAGTTTATCACTGCTGCTCACATGGGATTTCTTTCCTTTACCTCGTACA
>NW_026626166.1:7050-7992 GCF_030028575.1 Malurus melanocephalus
GGAGTTGCGTTTGAAGCCCTTCCCGCACTCGGGGCAGCGGAAGGGCCTCTCATCCGTGTGAATCCGCTCATGRMSGAGGAGABTGGAGCTGGTCTGAAACCTCTTCCCACACTTGAGACACTCATAGATCTACTCTCCTGTGTGGAACTTGAGGTGCTTGTTAAAATCAGACTTCCACTTGTAGCTCTTCCCACATTCTCCACACGCATAGGGACGTTGCCCGGTGTGGATCTGCTGATGCTGGATCAGGTTGCTGCGCTGTCTGAAGCGCTTCCCACGTTCCCCACACTCGAAGGGCTTTTCCCCTGTGTGGATCCTCTGGTGCCGTATCAGGCTGGAGCTGTACCTGAAGCCCTTCCCACATTCCCCACACTCATATGGACGCTCCCCAGTGTGGATCCTCTGGTGTTCCATTAGGTCGAAGATCCGTCTGAAGCCCTTTCCACATTCCCCACACTCGTAGGGTCTCTCCCCTGTGTGGATCATTTGGTGCCGGATCAGGCTGGAGCTGTAGCTGAAGCCCTTCCCACACTCCAAGCACTTGTGGGGCTTCTCCGCCAGCTCTGAGCTCTGCCTGGATCTCCGGCTGCTTTCCCTGCACAGGGAGGGTCTTTTCTCCTCAAAGCTCCCTGGGCTGGGTTTGCAGCCCCTCCTCCTGCAGGATCTCTGGGCCTTTTCCTCCTTCTCCTCCATCCGGCCACACCTTAGGAACGACAAATCCTGGTTTGGGGGGAGAAACAAGGGATGAGTGCCCTGGATTATGGATTCCTCCTGCCCAGGTCCTTCTCTGCAAGTCTCCAGGTTTTTTGTGTCCATAAAACCCCAACACCGACAAGTCTGAGGCCCAAAAATACCTCAACCACAAAGACAGAGCCCCAAAATACACAAAACATCAAGATTCAACCAAAACACCCTCAAACGTGTAAAGATTCAGTCCAAAAT
>NW_026626167.1:0-1309 GCF_030028575.1 Malurus melanocephalus
GGTCATCTGGGGTCATCTGGGGTCACCTGGGGGTCATCTGGGGTCACCTGGGGGTCATCTGGGGTCATCTCAGGTCACTTAAGGGTCATATGGGGTCACCTGAGGTCATTTGGGGTCATCTGGGGTCACCTGAGGTCACCTGAGGGTCATCTGAGGTCACCTAAGGGTCATCTGAGGTCACCTGAGGGTCATCTGGGGTCACCTGGGGTCATCTGGGGTCACCTGGGGTCACCTAAGGGTCATCTGAGGTCACCTGAGGGTCATCTGGGGTCACCTGGGGTCATCTAGGGTCACCTGGGGTCACCTGGGGTCATCTGGGGTCACTTGAGGGGTCACCTGGGGTCATCTCAGGTCACTTAAGGGTCAGCTGGGGTCATCTGGGGTCACCTGAGGTCATCTGGGGTCACCTGGGGTCATCTGGGGTCACCTGAGGGGTCACCTGGCGTCATCTGAGGTCACCTGGGGTCACCTAATGGTCATCGGGGTCACCTGAGGTCACCTGGGGTCACCTGAGGGTCATCTGAGGTCACTAAGGGTCATCTGGGGTCATCTGGGGGCACCTGAGGTCACCTGGGGTCATCTAAGGGTCATTTATGGTCACCTGAGGGTCAGCTGGGGTCACCTGAGGTCACCTGGGGTCATCTAAGGGTCATCTAAGGTCACCTGGGGTCACTAAGGGTCATCTGAGGTCACCTAAGGGTCATCTGGGGTCACCTGAGGTCAGCTGGGGTCACCTGAGGTCAGCTGGGGTCATCTGGGGTCACCTGAGGTCACCTAAGGGTCATCTGGGGTCAGCTGGGGTCAGCTGGGGTCATCTGGGGTCACCTAAGGGTCACCTGAGGTCATCTGGGGTCACCTGGGGTCACCTAAAGGTCACCTAAAGGTCATCTGGGGTCATCTGGGGTCACCTGAGGGTCACCTGGGGTCACCTGGGGTCACCTGGGGTCATCTGGGGTCACCTAAAGGTCACCTAAAGGTCATCTGGGGTCACCTGAGGGTCACCTAAGGGTCATCTGGGGTCAGCTGGGGTCAGCTGGGGTCATCTGGGGTCACCTGGGGTCACCTAAGGGTCACCTGAGGTCATCTGGGGTCACCTGAGGGGTCACCTGGGCCACCCCCGTTGCCCCCCATCCCTTCATTAACCACCCGTCCCTAATTAACCCCCCCAATCCCAAATTGCCCCCCCACTTACCCAAAAACTCCCCAATTCCCCTCAGATTATCCCCCACTTACCGCAAAATCCCCAATTCCCCCCAGAACTCCCCAAATCCCCGGAAATCCCCCAATTATCCCAAACCTCCCTTTGCCC
>NW_026626167.1:4011-8019 GCF_030028575.1 Malurus melanocephalus
TTTAAACTGGTTTGTAGTGGTTTATACTGGTTTGGGGTGGGTTATATTGATTTGTATTAGTTTATATTGGTTTGTATTAGTTTATATTGGTTTATACTGGCTTATATTGGTTTATACTGGCCCATACTGGGTTATTTTGGTTTATTTTGGTTTATTTTGGGTTGTGGTGGTTTATTGTGATTTATACTAATTTATACTGGTTTGGACTGGTCCATACTGGTTTATTTTGGTTTATTCTGATTTATTCTGATTTATACTGGTTTATCTTGGTCCATACTGGTTTATACTGGTCCATACTGGTTTGGGGTGGGTTATATTGATCCGTGCTGGTTTATTCTGGTTTAAGCTGGTCCATACTGGTTTATACTGGTCCATACTGGTCTATACTGGTTTATACTGGTCCATACTGGTTTATTTTGATTTATACTGGTTTATACTGGTCCATACTGGTTTATTTTGATTTATACTGGTTTATACTGGTCCATACTGGTTTATTCTGATTTATACTGGTTTAAACTGGTCCATACTGGTTTATTTTGATTTATACTGGTTTATACTGGGCCACACTGGTTTATTTTGATTTATACTGGTTTATACTGGGCCATACTGGTTTATTTTGATTTATACTGGTTTAAACTGGTCCATACTGGTTTTTCAGGAGCCCGCCCCCCTCCCCAAGGGTTGGAGCCCCAAGGCTGAGGTGGAATATCAGCACCCGCTGGGACCCGGCGGAAAAAAGGGTATGGGAGGGGAATTTGGGGGAAATTTTGGGAATTTTGGGGAAGTTTGGGTAAATTGGGGTGAATTTGGGGAGAATTTGGGGGAATTTTGGGTGAATTTGGGAGAATTTTGGGGGAATTTTGGGTGAATTTTGAGTGGATTTTGGGTGAATTTGGGGGAATTTGGGTGGATTTGGGGGAGTTTTGGGCGAATTTGGGGAGGTTGGGGTGAATTTTGAGTGGATTTTGGGGAATTTTGGGTGAATTTGGGAGAATTTTGGGTGAATTCGGGTGGATTTGGGGGAATTTTGGGTGAATTTGGGGGAATTTGGGGTGAATTTTGGGGGAATTTTGGGTAAATTGGGGTGAATTTGGGGAGAATTTGGGGGAATTTGGGTGATTTTGGGTGAATTTGGGGTGAATTTTAGGGATTTGGGATGGATTTTGGGTAAATTGGGGTGAATTTGGGGAAATTTGGGGTGAATTTGGGGGAGGTTTTGGTGAATTTGGGTGATTTTGGGTGAATTTGAAGAGGTTTTGGTGAATTTGAGGGAATTTGGGTGATTTTGGGTGATTTGGGTGGGATTTGGGGTGGATTTTTGTGGGATTTAGGGTGGATTTTGGTTGATCTGGGGTGGATTTTGGGTGACTTCGGGTGGATTTGGATGGATTTCGGGTGAATTTGAGGAGGTTTTGGTGGATTTCGGGTGAATTTGGGTGGATTTTCATGGGGTTTGGGTGGATTGCGGTGGATTTTTTTGTGGAATTTTGGGGATTTTGGGGGTTGGTGGCCCTGTCACCTCCCCCAGGTGACACAGGTGACATTTTTGGGTGAATTTGGGTGGATTTTGGGTGAATTTGGGGTGAATTTGGGTGGATTTTCATGGGGTTTGGGTGTATTTTGGTGGGATTTTTGTGGAATTTTGGGGATTTTGGGGGTTGGTGGCCCTGTCACCTCCCCCAAGTGACACAGGTGACAATTTTGGGTGAATTTGGGTGGTTTTGGGTGGATTTTGATGGGGTTTGGGTGGATTTTGGTGGGGTTTTTGTGGATTTTTGTGGGGTTTTGGGGGTTTTTTTGTGGAATTTTGGGGATTTTGGGGGTTGGTGGCCCTGTCACCTCCCTCAGGTGACACAGGTGACAATTTTGGGTGAATTTGGGTGGATTTTGGGTGAATTTGGGGTGAATTTGGGTGGATTTTGGGTGAATTTGGGTGTATTTTGGTGGGGTTTTTGTGGGATTTTTGGGGAATTTTGGGGGTTGGTGGCCCTGTCACCTCCTCCAGGTGACACAGGTGACAATTTTTTGGGGACACAGACACGACGGTGCCGCTGCCCCCCCAGTACAGCCCCCGCTACGTCGAGGCCGCCTGGTACCAATGGTGGGAGAGGGAGGGGTTCTTCAAACCCTCTGAGCAGGTGAGGGGGCCCCAAAATCACCCCAAAATATCCTAAAAATACTTAAAAATATCCTAAAAATATCCTAAAATATGGGGACCAAAAAAATCACCCCAAAAACACCCGGAAGGGCCAAAAAAACACCCCAAAATCACCTGAATGACCCCAAAAATCACCCCAAAATCATCCAGAAATCACCCAAAAATCACCTGAAAATTCCCCAAAATCACCTGAAAATCACCCAAAATTCACCTGAACACCCCCAAAAATTATCCAAAAATCACCTGAAAATTCCCAAAAATCCCAAAATCCCAAATTTTTTCCCCCAGGATTCGGGGGGGTCCCAAAAATTACCTTGGGGGGACCCAAAAATCACCCAAAATCACCTGAATGGCCCCAAAAATCACCCAAAAGTCATCTGAATGACCCCAAAAATCACCTGAAAATTCCCCAAAATCCCAAATTTTTTCCCCCAGGATTCAGGGGTGGGACGACCCAAAAATCACCAGAATGACCCCAAAAATTCCCAAAAATCACCTGAAAATTCCCAAAAATCCCAATTTTTGCCCCCAGGATTCGCGGTGGCCCAAAAATCACCTGGGGGAACCTAAAAATCACCCAAAAATCACCTAAAAATCATCCCAAAAACAACCAAAATAACTTGAATGACCCAAAAAAACACCCCAAAATCACCTAAAAATTCCCAAAAATCACCTGAGGAACCCCAAAAATCACCTGGGGGTGGTCAAACCCCTCCCAAAAAATCCCAAAATCCCAAATTTTGCCCCAGGATTTGGCAGGGTTCCAAAAATCACAAGAATGACCCCAAAAATCACCTGAACGACCCCAAAAATTACCCCAAAATCACCCAAAAATCACCCAAAATTCACCTGAATTACCCCAAAAATCACCCAAAAATCACCTGAATGGGACCCAAAAATCACCTGAACGACCCCAAAAAATTCCCAAAATCACCTGAAAATTCCCAAAAATCCCAAAATTCCCAATTTTTCCCTCCAGGATTCGGGGGGCTCCCAAAAATCACCCAAAAATCACCTGAACAACCCCAAAAATCACCCAAAAATTACCCAAAAATTACCCAAAAATTACCCAAAAATTACCCAAAAATCACCTGAAAATTCCCATAAATCCCAAAATTCCCAAATTTTCCCCCCAGGATTTTGGGGATTCCCCGGTGCTGAGCCTGGTGCTGCCCCCCCCCAACGTCACCGGGTCCCTTCACCTGGGCCACGCCCTGACGGTGACACTGCAGGACATCCTGGTCAGATGGTCAGGATTTGGGAATTTTGGGAATTTTTTGGGATTTCTGGGAATTTTGGGAAGTTTAGAGTGGAATTTTGGGAGGGATTTTGGGGGATTTTGAGGGGTTTTGAAAGGGGTTTAGGGGGGATTTTGGGTGGATTTTGGGACTTTGCAGGACATCCTGGTCCGATGGTCGGTGGGATTTTGGGGGAAATTTGGGAATTTTTGGGAATTTTTTTAGATTTCTGGGAATTTTGGGGAATTTTGGGAGGGATTTGGGGGGATTTTGGGCGGTTTTGAAAGGATTTTGGGGTGGGTTTTGAGGGATTTGCAGGACATCCTGGACCAATGGTCAGGGGGGATTTTGGGGGATTTTTGGAATTTTGGGATTTTTTTTGGAATTTTTGGGATTTCTGCGAAGTTTTGAGTGGGATTTAGGTGGATTTTGGGGAGTTCTGGAAGAGGTTTGGGTGGATTTTGGGGAGTTGTCCGGGGGATTTTGGGGGGCTTTGGGACACTGCAAGACATCCTGGTCCGATGGTCAGTGGGATTTTGGGGAAATTTGGGAATTCTTGGGAATTTTTGGGGAATTTTAGGGGATTTGGGGAAGTTTTGGGTGGATTTTGGG
>NW_026626168.1:0-2522 GCF_030028575.1 Malurus melanocephalus
TCCTGCGATGGGGGCTGGGGGTGTTCGGGGGCTTCATCGGCCCCGTCATCCTCCAGCTCGCCCTCCTCCAGCTCCCCATCCTCCCTAAAACATTGGGAATGTTCACATTTGGGGGAAAAAACAGTGCTGCATCTTCCCTAAAAACATCGGGGGCTTCATCAGCACCGTCATCCTCCAGCTCACCCTCCTCCAGCTCCCCATCCTCCCTGAAAATACAGGGAATGTTGGGATTTGGGGGAAAAACAGTGCTGCATCTTCCCTAAAAACATCGGGGGCTTCATCGGCCCCGTCATCCTCCAGCTCGCCCTCCTCCAGCTCCCCATCCTCCCTGAAACACGGGAATATTGGGATTTGGGGGTAAAACAGTGCTGCATCTTCCCTAAAAACATTGGGGGCTTCATCGGCACCGTCATCCTCCAGCTCGCCCTCCTCCAGCTCCCCATCCTCCCTGAAACATGGGAATATTGGGATTTGGGGGAAAAACAGGGAAAAACAATGCTGCATCTTCCCTAAAAACATTGGGAATGTTCTGGGGCTTCATCGGCCCCGTCATCCTCCAGCTCGCCCTCCTCCAGTTCCCCATCCTCCCTAAAACATTGGGAATGTTGGGATTTGGGGGAAAAATGGGATTAAAAGGTCCTGCAGATCCCCATCATCGGCACCGTCATCCTCCAGCTCGCCCTCGTCCAGCTCCCCATCCTCCCTGAAAATAACGGGAATATTGGGATTTGGGGGAAAAACAGGGAAAAAGAGTCCTGCAGCTCCCCATCCTCCCTGAAAAACGGGAATGGTCGGATTTGGGGGAAAATGGGATTAAAGATTCCTCCAGCTCGCCCTCCTCCAGCTCCCCATCCTCCCTGAAACATTGGGAATGTTCACATTTGGGGGAAAATGGGATTAAGGGTTCCTCCAGCTCGCCCTTCTCCAGCTCGCCCTCCTCCAGCTCCCCATCCTCCCTGAAAATAATGGGAATGTTGGGATTTGGGGGAAAAACAGTGCTGCATCTTCCCTAAAAACATGGGGAATGTTGAGATTTGGGGGAAAATGGGTTTAAAGATTCCTCCAGCTCGCCCTCCTCCAGCTCCCCATCCTCTCTGAAAAACGGGAATATTGGGATTTGGGGGAAAAATGGGATTAAAGGGTCCTGCAGCTCCCCATCCTCCCTAAAAACATTGAGAATATTGAGATTTGGGGGGAAAAACGGGATTAAAGATTCCTCCAATTCCCCATCCTCTCTGAAAAATGGGAATGTTCAGATTTGGGGGAAAATGGGGAAAAAGAGTCCTCCAGCTCCCCAAAAACATCAGGAATGTCCAGATTTGGGGGAAAATGGGATTAAAGATTCCTCCAACTCCCCATCCTCCTTAAAAAAACTGGGAATATTAAGATTTGGGGGGAAAAATGGGGAAAAAGAGTCCTCCAGCTCTCCCTCCTCCCTAAAAACATCGGGAATATTTATTTTGGGGTGAAAAAAAATCCTGATTCTTCTGGGCTCGTGGGGTGGTCGTGATTTCCAGGTGGATTCCCGAATTTCTGGTGGATTCCTAAACTCCTGGAGATCCCTCAAATTTCCAGTTTCAGCCCCTGGAGCCGCTGGAAAATTCCCAAATTCTTTCCCCCAGCACAAGGGGAGCGGTCGCCCGTGAAATCGGGACTGACCCTCTGGAATTCCAAACTCGAGGGAAGGGGGGGGCCCAAATTCCCCAAATTCCCAGGATTTATTCCCATTTGAGTGCAATTCCGGGGGTTTCCGGGCTGTTTTTACAGATTTTTGGGATTTGGGAATGGTGGGAAATGGGGATCAGGMACCAAACTGAATGAGGAAAATGCAGGAAAAGTTGATTTTTATCCCAAAATCCACTGGATGAGCTCGAGTGAGGGATTTTCAGGATCAGAATGGGAATTAGTGGGGATTTGGGAATTCTGAGTTAAAAATCAGAATTCGGGGATTCTCCAGAGGGGTTTTTAGAGAGACAGCGGATTTTTGGGTGGAATCAACGCTGTGAGCCCAAATTCCAAACATTTGGGATGATCCTGTAAATCCTCAATTCTGATTATGGAATTTTGATCCAAAACGGGAGGAAATCCCACTTTTGGGGGTTTTTGGGACACAGAAAGGCCCGGAAGGGGCAGGATCAGGTGAAAACAGGGAAAAACAGCAGGAAAAARGGATCAAAGCCTCTCCTGGGGGTGATTTGTGTGGAAAAGCCCCTCTGGAATTAATTAACCCCCTAATGAGCTTTCTCTAATTGATGTCCCAAAGATGAAATTCCCGGGTTTAACTTTTTTTTTTAGGGAATAACAGGAAAAAGGGACCAAACCCAACTTGTGCTTCAACGGGGGGTGGGGAAAGCAGGGAAAAAGTGTGGGGGGAGGGGGCAAAAAGMGCCCAAAATTGGGAATTTTGGGTGGGAAAAGGGCGGAATTGGCGGGGCTGTGTCGCTGTTCCCGTGGGACACACCTGGAGCTGGGAAAAGGGAAGTGTGAGGACACTGAGGTGCTTTTTACCACCTTTTTCTTTT
>NW_026626168.1:2967-4055 GCF_030028575.1 Malurus melanocephalus
GGGAACTGTGTGCTTTTGTGACTTATTTTTTGGGGGGGATTTCTGCTTGTTTGGACACACGGGGGTCACTCGGGGCTTACACGGACTTTACACGGACTTTACACGGAGCACAGCTCGGGCTGGGGACGAGAGAGGGGGGAAAAGGCAGCAAAAAAACCCTCAAAATTCCACATTTTCCACTCATTTCCCACCCTGAGCCCGCATGGAAAGGAACTGCCTTACCCAGGTCCCAAAATTCCCTGGATTTGCCTTTTTTTTTCTAAAAATAGCTCCCAAACCCCTTGAATTTACCCATTTTTTTTCTAGGACTACACCTCAAATTTCCTGGATTTACCTTTTTTTCCCGAAAAATATTCCCAAAACTCCAGTAATTTACCCTTTTTTCCTACAAATACCCCCAAAACTCCCTTAATTTACTTTTTCTCCCTAAAAATACACCCCAAATCTCCCTGGACTGACCTTTTTTCCTAGGAATACACCCCAAACCTCCCWGATTTGGGATCAGGGATCAAAAATCCCTGATTTTACCTTTTTTTCCGCATTATTTGGATTGAACTATAAAAAAAAGTGGGAATACAAGAAATGCCTCTGAGTTATGGCGGGGAGGGAGCAGAAAAAGAGGAAAAAAAAGAGGAATTTGGGGGCAAATTTGGAGATTTTGGAATATTTTAAGCACTGCAGGTGAACCTTTCTGTCCCTGTGGGGAAGGGGGGAGGACACACCCAAAATCCCACCCAGGAACCCCCAAAATTCCTGACCCCAACCTGGGGGGTTTTAAGGAGAAAAGGGGGATTTTAATGAGGGAATAAAGAGCTTATTAAGGATTCCTCCCCAAGAAAAAGGGGCTAAACCCTCCCAAAAGAAAAGCAAAACCCCCTAAAAGAGGGGTTAACCCCCAAAAAGAGGAGCTAAACCCCCCCCAAAAGGGCCCCTAAACACCCCCAACCTCCTCCAGCCCCCTCCACTTCAAAACCCCCCAAAATTCCCTCTAAAGCCCCCTTTTCTTCCTCCTCCTCCTCCTCCTCACCTTCCTCAGGACCCCCTCCCCACAAAGGGCCAGGCCTTCCCTTCCTCATCCTCTCCTTCCT
>NW_026626168.1:8170-9546 GCF_030028575.1 Malurus melanocephalus
AATTCCAGGAGCTCTCTGCGAGCTTTAAGAGATCCCTTTAGGGGTTCTTGGGGGTCCCTGTTGGGGTCTGGGTGGTCCCTGTATGGTCTTGGGAGGGTCCCACAGGGGTATGGGGGGCTCCATAGGGGTCTGGGGGTCCTGTGTTCCCATTCCTGAGGATGTCTCCCCTCCCGGGGCCCTTCCAGGCCCTTTTGGGGCTCTCAATCCCCATTTGGGGCTCTCAATCACCTTTTCCCGGGTTCTCCATCCCCTTTTGGGGTTCTCAATCCCCTTTTGGGGTTCTCCATCCCCTTTTCCCGGGTTCTCAATCCCCATTTGGGGCTCTCAATCCCCATTTGGGATTCTCAATCCCCATTTGGGGTTCTCAATCCCCTTTTCCCGGGTTCTCCATCCCCTTTTCCCGGGCTCTCATTCCCCATTTGGGGTTCTCAATCCCCATTTGGGGTTCTCAATCCCCATTTGGGTTTCTCAATCCCTTTTTGGGGCTCTCAATCCCCTTTTCCCGGGTTCTCAATCCCCTTTTGGGGTTCTCCATCCCTTTTTGGGGTTCTCCATCCCCTTTTGGGGTTCTCCATCCCCTTTTGGGGTTCTCAATCCCCATTTGGGATTCTCAATCCCCATTTGGGGTTCTCAATCCCCATTTGGAGCTCTCAATCCCCTTTTCCCGGGATTTCTCCTGCAGGTTACGGGCGTCGCGGGTGCTGCTGGTTGGGCTGCGAGGGCTGGGGGCCGAGGTGGCCAAAAACCTCATCCTGGCCGGGGTCAGGGGCCTGACCCTGCTGGACCACCAACAGGTGAGAGGGGACACCTGGGGACACTTGGGGACACACCTGGGGACAGCTGGGGACACACCTGGGGACACACCTGGGGACACACCTGGGGACACACCTGGGGACAGCTGGGGACACACCTGGGGACAGGGGACACACCCACACCAAGGCCTGACCCTGCTGGACCACCAACAGGTGAGGGGGGATACCTGGGGACACACCTGGGGACACACCTGGGGACAGGGGACACACCTGGGGGCAGGGGACACACCTGGGGACACACCTGGGGGCAGGGGACACACCCACACCAGGGCCTGACCCTGCTGGACCACCAACAGGTGAGGGAGGGACAGCTGGGGACACTTGGGGACACACCTGGGGACACACCTGGGGACAGGGGACACACCTGGGGACAGGGGACACACCTGGGGACACACCTGGGGACAGGGGACACACCCACACCTGGACCCCCGCAGGCTGGGGTGGGTTGTATTGCCCATTTTGGGCTTTAATTCCCGATCCTGAGGTGTTTCCCTGAGTGACCCCTGCAGGATCAACCCCGGATTTTGGGAATTTCATTGCCATTATCCCCTGGGATTTCCCCCT
>NW_026626169.1:0-4290 GCF_030028575.1 Malurus melanocephalus
CGAGCGTGGCACCATCCCCACGGCTGCAATTTGCGGCTCCAGGGAAAAGGAACCGAGCCCCAGGCGCCTCTCGGGGATTTTGTCCCCAATTGTGTCCGGTGGGACTGAGGGATGTGGGGACAGCGTTTGTCAGCCCGAGGTGACAACGATGACAAAGATGTTTTATACAGGGAGCTGTGCTCGAAGAGAAGGGACGCTTTGAGCTGCTTTTGGGGAATAACGCGGTTGTGTTTTAAATGTGGAATTAGAGAGAGGGAGCTGCTGCTGACCCTGTTCTGCATCCTGCGGGGAGAAACGAGGAACTGGGGAGGCTTTAACCCTTCTGTGGCTTTTTCTGGCTGAGGGGAAGCTCCTCAGCAATTTCCTGTCACATCGGAGCTCTGGGTTTGGGGATGACCCCATCACAGCTCTGGGTTTGGGGCCAATCCCATCGGAGATCTGGGTTTGGGGCTGACCCCATTGGAGTTCTGGGTTTGGGGATGATCCCACCAATGACCCCCAGAGCTCTGGGTTTGGGGCTGACCCCATGAGAGCTCTGGGTTTGGGGCCGATCCCATCACAGCTCTGGGTTTGGGGCTGATCCCATGGGAGCTCTGGGTTTGGGGCTGATCCCATCGAGCTCTGGGTTTGGGGCTGACCCCCTCAGTGACCCCCACAGCTCTTGGTTTGGGGCCGATCCCATCACAGCTCTGGGTTTGGGGCTGATCCTATCAGAGCTCTTGGTTTGGGGCTGACTCCACCAATGACCCCTAGAGCTCTGGGTTTGGGGCTGATCCCATCGCTGCCCCGGCTCCATCAGGATCGCGGCCTTTGGGGCACAAGTTCGGGTGCCCGTGCGGGTCTAAAGTGCCTTTAGGACGTGTCGCAGGTGGCTCTGAGGGATCGGGGCAGGTTCTGTGCCCGCCCCAGCTCTCCCTGTCCCCCCATCCCCGCTCCGAGCTGTGCCAGGTCCCCGCGGTGCCCGTGGTGCCAGGAGGGTGGCACAACTGTCCCTCACCAGCGGAGCCTCCCCGGGGAGCTGTCCCCAAGCCGGGCCCCGCCAGCGGCGCGGGGAGGGACGGAGGAGCCGCCAAAAACTTCCAGAAAAGGATTCGGTGCCTTTTGGGAGCGGTCAGCGCCTGCCCTCCCCCGGAGCCCAGCGCTGGGAGGGCTCAGCCCCGCGGCCACGGGAGCAGATTCCAGATTTTCTAATAAAAGCTCCAAAGCCCGGAGTCAGCTCCTCCCCCGGATCCAGAGATTAAAAAAAAAAAAAAAAARAAAAAAAAAAAAAAAGACTCAGACTTCTCCGCTCTCCGCGTGGATTTTGGAACTCGTGCTCTTCATATTTCCAACCACAAAAATGCCATGTTTTATTGGGAAGGGAGGCTGGTAACTCGATAACCTCACCCCAGGGGCTGAGCAAAGCCCGGGATTTGTGAGAGCAGCAGCTCCGAGCGCAGCCCGGGCGGGAGCGGGGCTCAGATGTCACACGAGCTCAGCACGAAATGTTGATTTTTTTTCTGTTTTAACTCTCCCACCTCCCAACCCTGCCCCTTCTCCGCGGGAAGGGGACAGAAATCCCGGCTGGAATTTCACCTCCCCGGCTGTTGCTGCATCTCCGGGGATGTCCAGGGAGCCGGAGCAGCCGCGGCTCGCACAGAAAACACCGATCCGGGCTGCGGGGTAAGGAGATTACCGGGATTAACCACGGCCGCGGAGATGTTTACAATTATTATTAGCTCCCAAATCTGCCCGGCCGGAGCGGCGGGCGCTGCCCATCTGCTGTTCGGCCCTGCCCGCGCTTCAATTCCATATTCTGGCACAGCCGGGATGGGGAAGGGACACCAGCGACAGCAAAATCTGCCCCGGGGATGTGGAGAGGGAGCAGCTGCGGAAAAGAGCCCTGCAGGGAAAAAAAATCAGCTCGGAGAGAGAGAAATCCGATCATAAATGCAGGGATGGAACAGGGGACAGGGGACAGGGGACAGAGACAGCCCCGAGGGGTTCTGAGAGGAAAAACTGAGAAGTGGCTGCGATTGAGGACGCGTTAAAGGGATTTGGGTGTGCGGGGACAGCGAGAGAGAGCAGAGAGAATTGGGGAATCAGCCGGGGCTGGGGAGGGGTCGGGAGGAGCATCCCTGGAGCTGCGAGGGGCTCTGGTGCTGCAGAGGATGTTTGTTCGCTCCCAACAGCTCCCAATTCAAACTTGGAACGGGCTCGGGAATGTTCATCTCTCCAAACCGAGGGGAAACATCCAGCAAAGCTCAGCCCCACACGGATCCCCAGCTCCTCTCCGCGGAYTGACCGCCCTTGGGATGCGAATTCCTCGGAAATTGCTCTGCCCACAACTTCCCCTGCCATCGATGCGCTCCGGTAAAACATTTCTGTTCTGGCTGAGATCGGCGGCTTTTCCCTCTGGAAACCTCAGCAGATGGAACATTCCCCCGAAGATCCCGGTCCGTGCCCTGCCCGGGCTGTCCTGGCTGTCACCAGAGGTGAATTCAGCCGTGATTTGAGCAGAGYTTTGGTTTCCTGGGACAGGAGATGCCCGGGATGTTGTGAGCACCGTTCCAGCCCCGGGATTTCTCCCCGCGTTTCTTCGGGATGCATTAAACGTGTGGGGTTTCSCGTTATTTCCTCCGATATTTGACCCTGCTGTATTTTCATCTCGGCTCTGCTGTCAATCTGCAGCTCTGTCAGTAAAACCGATTCACTTCAACACGAGACGAGGCCTGGATTCCTTTGAAAAAAAGCAGAATTTACCCAAATCAGTGATGGAATTCCTGCTCCTCTGTTCTCACCTGGGAGGATTCACAGCCCTTCCCTCTCAGCTGCCCCTCGCTCTGTGCCAGCAGAGTTTGTGCTTTAAATTCCCAAAKCTCCGGAGGTGARGGATCCACGGGAGGAGCAGCTTTTTCRGTTGTTTCCTTGAYTGACCAGTTTTAGTTGGACATAGACACAWWTAAGGAAATAAAAAGGTTTTWTTTTGGTTTTATTTTGGTTTTAWTTTGRTGTTTTTTGGATCCCAGGTRCACAACYYGAYGGAAAACACACACTGGGTACAGCACRTAGACAAGTTTAATARACTTTATAAATTAGCATATTTATTTAGAATTTCTTCATAAGAAATTTAACAAATGAAGTCATGTCTCCCTATTTTAAAGAATCTTTTCTTGGATGAGGCCAGAGTTTAGTTTACACAAGATGTTTCAGAGAGGACGCTTCAACCAAGGTTGGAGCCTCCAATTTGGGATATCACAGGGCACGCTGAGCCCTTACTGAGGGTGTTTGGCATCTCTGCCCAGCAGAACCCCCAAACTAAGCTAAAATATCAGATTATAACAATCACAGACATGTAAGCTCAGGGTGCAGGGTATACAAAGGGCGCAGAAATGTTTAAAAGGGGATTTAAAACATATAAAAGGGGGTATAAAAATAAAGGGTGAAAATCATAGTGTATAATGATGAAACAGAATTCCTGGGGGGTTTGGCCGCTCGGGGTGAGCTGCTCCTCTGGAGAACGGAGGGTGAGGRGYTTGGGGGGCTCYCAGAGAGGATCAGAGGGAGCAGRAGGAGCTCCARACCCCTCCGAGGTTCGTTYWTCACCTCYGCGGGGTTTGCGGGRTGTGCGGAGGGGAGAAAAGCGAACCCGCACCGAAACACCCCGGGAACGGCGCAGCCTCCCGTCCGCAGCGGGGCCCATGAGGATTTTCTCCCCTCATCCCTCCCATCYCCTCTCGGGTCACAAAAGCGTTTTTCACCGCGGGAAGGGTGAAAAAAGGAGCTGCRGCTCCGTGCCAGGGCGTGCCAGGCGCCTCCAGCCCCGGCGGGCAGCGAGAGGAGCCGCTTCTCCTCCTCCCCAGCTCCTCATTCGAATTCACTGTCCAGAAAAAAAAAAAAAAACCCACTGCTCCTTTGGGTTTGGGGTTTTGGAGCAGCTGGGCCGGGATTTCCTGCAGGACGGGGCTGAGAGCAAAACCCGCGCAGATTTCCCAAACAGAGATTGACCCAGGAACCCGCAGGGCCGGGMTAATTAATGATGGAATTTGGTGAGGGACGCTCAATCTGCTGCTTTGGGGTTTAAGGAGGGATTAGGGATGGTCTGAGACATCTTCTGTGGGGTCTGAGCTCTCCTGGAAGGAGGGAGGAGCCGTGGCCACCCCATCCCTGCAGCTTTCCCAAACTGCTCCAGTCCCAAACAGCTCCAATCCTCCAAAMTGCTCTGATTTCCCAAACTGCTCCAATTTCCCAAACTGCTCTGATTTTCCAAATTGCTCCGATTTCCCAAACTGCCCCGGTTCCCCAAACAGT
>NW_026626169.1:5015-7409 GCF_030028575.1 Malurus melanocephalus
ACCCCTGGATCTGCTCCCACCCGCAGCCCCCAGGGTGGCCCTGCATCCACAGCAGCCCCTGCCCCACTCGGATCTTTATCATATCTGATGCCATCATATTTATAATGCCCTTTCTCCATAGATCCCAAAGCATGTTAATYGACTCATTAACAAATTGTTAATGACTGTGGTAATTGGAGTCCTAAGCAGGCTATAAATTAGATTTACTGCCAGGCTGCAGCGAGGGGCTCCGTGGGGTAAAATGAGGTGATTCCCCAGCTCCGGTTCTTTTGGGATCCTGCAGGGTCCTGGGAGGGGATTTTGGGATCCTGGGAGGGGATTTTGGGATCCTGGGGATCCAAAAAAGGGGCGGCCCCTTTGTCAAACACCCCCTCAACCCCCATTAGGGGCAGCAAATGTCAACGAGAGCACGTTCGGAGCCGCCGCCGCTGTTTTCTCCTTAATGAAATGTCAGAGGAAGGGGAGGCAGCGGGAAATGTCAGCGATCGSTCTTTTTATCAGGCGGGAATTAGGCAGGGGCCTCTCAGCAGAGCTGCCAATTTATCGGGATGGAAATGTGGAAATAAATGCGGCAGGGTTCGACGGGCTGGAAGGAGCTCAGATTTCCAGCAGGGATCACCTCGCAGCCGCCCCCGGAGATTTCACTGCCCATGAAGGCGTTTTTGCTGTAAACACGAGCAGAGAGCGAAGCCTGGGGAGCGGGGGTGGCCCTGATTTTGTTAATTAAAGCAAGGAGTAAATGAGCTCCCGCCCTCCCTTCGCTGGACTCGGATCCAGGGCTGCGTGATCGCTGTGAGGATTGCCCAAAAAAAACCCAGGGTCGGCTGGGAAAGCTCAGCAGCACCGCAGAAGTTTCCTCGAAATTCAGAAGTCTCCCCAAAATTCAGAATTTTCTCCGAAATTCAGAATTTTCCCCGAAATTCAGAAGCTACCCCGAAATTCAGAAGTTACCCCGAAATTCAGAAGTTTCCCTGAAGTTCAGAAGTTATCCCGAAATTCAGAAGTTTCTCCGAAATTCAGAAGTTTCCCCGAAATTCAGAAGTTACCCCGAAATTCAGAAGTTTCCCCGGAATTCAGAATTTTCCCCGAAATTCAGAATTTTCCCTGGGAAGCCACGTTTTTTTCACACAAACCCCACAGAGGAGTCACCATCCCCAGCTCAGATCAAACCGGGCTCTAAGTGGGGACATCCCAGTGGCTCCAGACTGGTTTRAACTGGGATTTTTGGATTTATCCACTCGAGGAACTTGGTGTGACTCCTGTGCCTCAGCTCCCAGCTCCAAACGCGACAGGGGAAGGTTAAAATAGAACTAAAAAAGGGGATTTTCAATTACACAAATGTTTCTGTGCGTAATAGGCTTTCTGAGGCATTATTCTCCAAATCCCAAATGTGGGGTTTAACCTCCTCATTATTATCCCTTTAATTTTGGAAAGCCTGCAAAGGCCTTAATCTTCCATTTAATTACGCCCAGGCCGAGCTGAGAGCGCTCGGTGACACTCAGGGGTGACGTTTGTTTGGGATCCAAATTCACCAGGGGAGGTTTTCAAATATCCCACAGCGTTCCCCCATTCGGGGAGGGGGGATCAAACCCCCCAATGGGGCAAACACAGCTTTTTGGGGTCATGGGGGGATCAAACCCCTCATGGGGCAAACATAACTTTTGGGGTCATGAGCAGGAGAGGGGGGATCAAACCCTTCATGGGGCAAACAAAACGCTTTGGGGTCATGGGCAGGATCAAACCCTTTATGGGACAAACACAACTTTTTGGGGTCATGGGGGGATCAAACCCCCCAATGGGGCAAACGCAACTTTTTGGGGTCATGGGGGGATCAAACCCTTATGGGGCAAACACAACTTTTTGGGGTCATGGGCAGGAGGAGGGGATCAAACCCCCCAATGGGGCAAACACAACTTTTTGGGGTCACGGGCAGGAGGAGGGGATCAAACCCTTATGGGGCAAACACAACTTTGTGGGGTCATGGGGGTGAGTGGCGGCAGCCCCAAATTTTGGAGGGTTGAGTCGCGATGTCCCCGCAGAGTTTTGGGGGATCCCGCGAAGTTTTGGGAGATCCCGCGAAGTTTTGGGGGATCCCGCGAAGTTTTGGGGACCCCCGGGCGGGGTTGGGCGTGGCGCAGGGCGTGGCGCAGGGCGTGTCCCACACCCGCTGACGTCAGCGCTGTCTCATTTGCATGGCCCCGCCCCCGGACGCGGTCAGCGCTGGCGCCGCAGGAAAGTTTGCGGCGGGGCCGTGCCGTGCCGTGCCGGGCCGGGCCGGGATGGACGCGCTCAAATCCGCGGGTCGGGCCCTGCTGAGGAGCCCCAGCGTCCACAAACCCTCGTGGGCCGGCGGGCGGCACAAAAGTGAGAGCGGAGCCCCCTCTGTCCCCTCCC
>NW_026626170.1:0-1421 GCF_030028575.1 Malurus melanocephalus
ACCATTGTCAGCAGATGGGGGGGGCGGCTGCGGCGCCGCGCCAGGGCCTGCAAATCCCCCCGCTGCTGCTCGAATCCTGGGAAAACGGGGAAAATTGGGACATTTTAGGGCTTTTTCATCATTTTGGGGAAAATTTGGGGCATTTTGAGCCATTTTGGTTCATTTTTAAGGCATTTTTGGGGTCACTTTGGGTCATTTTGGTGCCATTTTGGCTGAGGGTTGGGCTGTCCCCTGCAGGTCAATTCCTCTAAAAATCCTGAAAATTATGGTAATTTTGGGTCATTTTGGGTCATTTTTGATCATTTTCAGTGATTTTGGATCATTTTTGGGATTATTGGGAAAATTTCGTTCATTTTGAGTCCTTTTGGGTCATTTTTAAGGAGTTTGTGGGGTCCTTTTGGAGCATTTTTGGTGCCATTTTGGGTGAGGGTTGGGGCTGCAGATCCCCCCTCTGCTGCTCAAATCCTGAAAAAACGGGAAAATTTGGGACATTTTAGGGATTTTTCATCATTTCTGGGAAAATCTGGGGCATTTTGAGCCATTTTGGGACATTTTTAAGGTGTTTTTGGGGTGATTTTGGGTCATTTTGGTGCCATTTTGGGTGAGGGTTGGGGCTGCAGATCCCCCCGCTGCTGCTCAAACCCTGAAAAAACGGGAAAAATTGGGGCATTTTAGGGATTTATCATCATTTTTGGGAAAATTTGGGGCATTTTGAGCCATTTTGAGTCATTTTTTAAGGCATTTTTGGGGTCACTTTGAGACATTTTGGTGCCATTTTGGGTAAGGGTTGGGCTGAGTCCTACAGGAAAATTCCTCTGAAAATCCTGAAAATTTGTGTCATTTTAAGTCTTTTTTTGCCCATTTTAGGGATTTTTCATAATTTTTGGGATTACTGGGAAAATTTGGGCCATTTTGGGTCATTTTTTATGGAGTTTTTGGGGTGATTTTGGGTCATTTTGGTGCCATTTTGGGTGAGGGTTGGGCAGGGCCCTGCAGCCAATTCCTCTGAAAATCCTAAAAATTTGGGACATTTTGAGTCATTTTCATTCATTTTCAGTGATTTGGGGTCATTTTTGGGATTATTGGGAAAATTTGGGTCATTTTGAGTCCTTTTGGGTCATTTTTTAAGGTGTTTTTGGGGTCCTTTTGGGTCATTTTTTAAAGCATTTTTTTGGTGCCATTTTGGGTGAGGGTTTAGCTGAGCACGGCCGGCCAATTCCTCTGAAAACCCTAAAAATTTGGGACATTTTGAGTCATTTTCATTCATTTCCAGTGATTTTGGGTCATTTTTGGGATTATTGGGAAAATTTTGTTCATTTTGAGTCCTTTTGGGTCATTTTTTAAGGCGTTTTTGGAGCATTTTGGTGCCATTTTGGGCTGAGCCCTGCAGGCCAATTCCTTTAAAAAATCCTGAAAATTTG
>NW_026626170.1:1671-5637 GCF_030028575.1 Malurus melanocephalus
ATCATTTTTGGGAAAATTTGGGCCATTTTGAGGCATTTTGGGTCATTTTTAAGGCGTTTTTGGGGTGATTTTGGATCATTTTGGTGCCATTTTGGGTGAGGGTTGGGTCCTGCAGGTCCCCCCGCTGCTGCTCAAATCCTAAAAAAAAGGAAACATTTGGGGCATTTTAGGGGATTTTCATCATTTTGGGAAAAATTGGGTCATTTTGAATCCTTTTGGGTCATTTTTAGGGCATTTTTGGGTCATTTTGAGCCGTTTTGGCGTCATTTTGGCTGAAGGTTGAGCTGAGCCCTAGAGGCCAATTCTTTGAAAATCCTGAAAATTATGGTCATTTTGGCTCATTTTAGGTCATTTTTGATCATTTTCAGTGATTTTGGGTCATTTTAGGGATTATTGGGAAAATTTGGGTCATTTTGAATCCTTTTGGGTCATTTTGGAACATTTTTGGCACCATTTTGGGTGAGGGTTGGGGCTGCAGATCCCCCCACTGCTGCTCAAACCCTGTGAAAATGGGAAAAATTGGGGCATTTTAGGGATTTTTCATCATTTTGGGGGAAAATTTGTGACATTTTGAGACATTTTGGGTCATTTTTTAAGGCGTTTTTGGGACATTTTGGTGCCATTTTGGGTGAGGGTTGGGCTGGGCCCTGCAGGTCAATTCCTCTGAAAATCCTAAAAATTCGGGTCATTTTGGGTCATTTTTGCTCTTTTTTGACCATTTTTAGTGATTTTGGATCATTTCTGGGATTATTGGGAAAATTTGGGCCATTTTGAGTCATTTTGGGTCATTTTTAAGGCATTTTTGGGGCATTTTGGTGCCATTTTGGGTGAGGGTTGGGCTGGGCCCTGACAGCCAATTCCTCTAAAAATCCTGAAAATTTGGGTCATTTTGGGTCATTTTTGATCATCTTCAGTGATTTGGGGTAATTTTTGGGGTTATTGGGAAAATTTGGGCCATTTTGAGCCATTTTGGGTCATTTTTAAGGCGTTTTTGGGGCATTTTGGTGCCATTTTGGGCGAGGGTTGGGGTTGCAGATCCCCCCGCTGCTGCTCAAATCCTGCAAAAATGGGAAAATTGGGACATTTTAGGGGTTTTTCATCATTTTGGGAATAATTTGGGGCATTTTGAGCCATTTTGGGTGAGGGGGTGGGCTGAGCCCTGCAGGGCAATTCCTCTGAAAATCGTGAAAATTTGGATCATTTTGAATCATTTTTTGCCCATTTTTGGATCTTTTTCATCATTTTGGGGATTATTGTGAAAATTTGGGTCATTTTGAGTCATTTTGGGTGATTTTTTAAGGCATTTTTGGGGTCACTTTGAGACATTTTGGTGCCATTTTGGGTGAGGGTTGGGCTGGGCACTGCAGGCCAATTCCTCTAAAAATCCTGAAAATTTGGGATATTTTGAGTCATTTTCATTCATTTTCAGTGATTTTGGGTCATTTTTGGGATTATTGGGAAATTTGGGTCATTTTGAATCCTTTTGGGTCATTTTTAAGGCGTTCTTGGGCTCATTTTGGGTCATTTTGGTGCCATTTTGGGTGAGGGTTGGGCCTGCAGGTCCCCCCGCTGCTGCTCAAACCCTGCGAAAATTGGAAAAATTGGGGCCTTTTAGGGATTTTTCATCATTGTGTAAAAAATTTGGGGCATTTTGAGCCATTTTGGGTCATTTTTTAAGGCATTTTTGGGTCATTTTGGAACATTTTGGCGCCATTTTGGGTGAGGGTTGGGCTGGACCCGCAGGTCAATTCCTCTGAAAATCCTGGAAATTTGGGACATTTTGAGTCATTTTCATTCATTTTCAGTGATTTTGGGTCATTTTGAAATTATCGGAAAAAATTTGGGTCATTTTGAGCCATTTTGGGTCATTTTTAAGGCATTTTTGGCTGTTTTGGTGCCATTTTGGGTGAGGATTGGGGCTGCAGATCCCCCCGCTGCTGCTCAAACCCTGAGAAAACGGGAAAAATTGGGGCATTTTAGGGTTTTTCATCAATTTGGGAAAATTTGGATCATTTTGAGCCATTTTGGGGCTGTTTTTAAGGCGTTTTTGGAGCATTTTGGTGCCATTTTGGGTGAGGGCTGGGCTGGGCCATGCAGACCAATTTCTCTGAAAATCCTGAAAATTTGGGTCATTTTGAATCCCTTTTTGCCCATTTTTGGATATTTTTCATCATTTTTGGGATTATTGGGAAAATTTGGGTCATTTTCAGTCTTTTGGGTCATTTTTTAAGGAGTTTTTGGGGTCATTTTGGATCATTTTGGTGCCATTTTGGGTGAGGGTTGGAGCCTGCAGATCCCCCCGCTGCTGCTCAAATCCTAAAAAAATGGGAACATTTGGGATATTTTCGGGATTTTTCATCGTTTTTCATCAATTTGGGGAAAATCTGGGTCATTCTGAGACATTTTGGGTCATTTTTAAGGCATTTTTTTGGTCATTTTGGGACATTTTGGCGCCATTTTGGGTGAGGGTTGGGGCTGCAGATCCCCCCGCTGCTGCTCAAATCCTGGGAAAATGGGAAAATTTGGGGCATTTTAGGGATTTTTCATCATTTTTGGGAAAATTTGGGGCATTTTGAGACATTTTGGGTCATTTTTTAAGGCATTTTTGGAACATTTTGGTGCCACTTTGGGTGAGGGTTGGGCTGGGCCCTGCAGGTCAATTCCTCTGAAAATCCTGAAAATTTGGGACATTTTGAGTCATTTTTGCCCATTTTAGGAATTTTTCATCGTTTTTGGGATTATTGGGAAAATTTCGTTCATTTTGAGCCATTTTGGATAATTTTTTAAGGCATTTTTGGGGTCATTTTGGGACTTTTTGGTGCCATTTTGGGTGAGGGTTGGGCTATACAGGCCAATTCCTCTGAAAGTCCTGAAAAATTGGGTCATTTTGAGTCGTTTTTTGACCATTTTTGAGTATTTTGGGTTATTTTGGGGATTATTGGAAAAAATTGTGTGTTTTGGAGTCCTTTTGGGTCATTTATTAAGGCATTTTTGGGTCATTTTGGGTCATTTTGGGCCATTTTCACTGATTTTTGTTCATTTTTGGGATTATTGGGAAATTTGGGCCATTTTGAGCCATTTTGGGTCATTTTTTAAGGCATTTTCGGGGTCACTTTGGGTCCTTTTGGTGCCATTGTGCGTGAGGATTGGGCTGAGCCCTGCAGGCCAATTCCCCTGAAAATCGTGAAAATTTGGATCATTTTGAATCATTTTTTTGGCCCTTTTTGGATCTTTTTCATCATTTTTGGGATTATTGGGAAAATTTGGGTCATTTTGAGACATTTTTGATCATTTTTTAAGGCATTTTTTTGGCATATTGGCATCATTTTGGGTGAGGGTTGGGCTGAGCCCTGCAGGGCAATTCCTCTGAAAATCCTGAAAATTTGGGACATTTTCAGTCATTTTCATTCATTTTCAGTGATTTTGGGTCATTTGGGGGATTATTGGGAAAATTTGGCTCATTTTGGGTCATTTTGGGTCATTTTTTAAGGCGTTTTTGGCCGTTTTGGTGCCATTTTGGGTGAGGGTTGGGGCTGCAGATCCCCCCGCTGCTGCTCAAATCCTGTGAAAACGGGAAAAATTGGGGCATTATTGGGATTTATTATCATTTTGGGGAAAATTTGGGACATTTTGAATCAATTTGGGTCATTTTTAAGGCGTTTTTTGGGACATTTTGGAGAATTTTGGCGCCATTTTGGGTGAGGGTTGGGCTGGGCCCTGCAGGCCAATTCCTCTGAAAATCCTGAAAATTTGGGACATTTTTGGTCATTTTTGATCATCTTCAGTGATTTGGCGTCATTTTTGGGATTATTGGGAAAATTTGGGGCATTTTTAGCCATTTTGGGTCATTTTTTAAGGCGTTTTTGGAGCATTTTGGTGCCATTTTGGGCTGAGCCCTGCAGGCCAATTCCTTTAAAAAATCCTGAAAATTTGGGACATTTTGAGACATTTTCATTCATTTTCAGT
>NW_026626170.1:5843-7979 GCF_030028575.1 Malurus melanocephalus
CCATTCCCAGTATCCATTCCCAGTATCCATTCCCAGTATTCCCAGTATCCCCAGTTACCCCCCGCAGGATGTCTCCCCCCGCAGTTCTCTCCGTGGTCTCTCCCGGTGCTCTGCTGTGCTCGGGGCTCTCTCGGGGGGCAGAACCATTGTCAGCAGATGGGGGGGGCGGCTGCGGCGCCGCGCCAGGGCCTGCAGATCCCCCCGCTGCTGCTCAAATCCTGGGAAAATGGGAAAAAATGGGGCATTTGAGGGGTTTTTCATCATTTTGAGAAAAATTGGGGCATTTTGAGCCATTTTGGGGCATTTTGGGGGTCATTTTTTGGGGTCATTTTGGGTCATTTTGGTGCCATTTTGGGTGAGAGTTGGGGCCTGCAGGTGCCCCCGCTGCTGCTCAAATCCAAAAAAAATGGGAAAAATTGGGGCATTTTAGGGATTTTTCATCGTTTTTCATCATTTTGGGAAAATTTGGGTCATTTTGAGTCATTTTGGGGCACTTTTTAAGGTGTTTTTGGGGTCATTTTGGGACATTTTGGTGCCATTTTGGGTGAGGGTTGGGCTGAGCCCTCCAGGCCAATTCCCCTGAAAATCCTGAAAAGGTGGGTCATTTTAAGTCTCTTTTTGCCCATTTTAGGGATTTTTTTGTAGTTTTTGGGATTACTGGGAAAATTTGGGGCATTTTGAGTCATTTTGGGTCATTTTTTAAGGCATTTTAGGGGCATTTTGGCGCCATTTTGGGTGAGGATTGGGGCCCGCAGGTCCCCCCACTGCTGCTCAAATCCTAAAAAAAAGGGGAAAATTGGGGCATTTTAGGGAATTTTCGTCATTTTTCATCATTTTTGGGAAAATTTGGGGCATTTTGAGACATTTTGGGGCATTTTTTAAGGCGTTTTTGGAGCATTTTGGTGCCATTTTGGGTGAAGGTTGGGCTGAGCCCTGCCGGCCAATTCCTCTGAACATCCTGAAAATTCAGGAGATTTTGAGTCCTTTTCATTCATTTTCAGTGATTTTGGGTCATTTTGGGGATTATTGGGAAAATTTCGTTCATTTTGGGTCATTTTGGGTCATTTTTTAAGGAGTTTTTGGGGTCATTTTGGTGCCATTTTGGCGCCATTTTGTGGTGACAGTTGTGGCCTGCAGATCCCTCCGCTGCTGCTCAAATCCTGGGAAAACGGGAAAAATTGGGACATTTTAGGGATTTTTCATCATTTTGGGGAAAATTTGGGTCATTTTGAGTCATTTTGGGTCATTTTTAAGGCATTTTTGGGGTTATTTTGGAGCATTTTGGCACCATTTTGGGCCTGAAGGCCAATTCCTCTGAAAATCCTGAAAATTTGGGTCATTTTGAGTTATTTTGGGTCATTTTCAGTGATTTTGAGTCATTTTTTGGGATTATTGGGAAACTTTGGGTTATTTTGAGCCATTTTGGGTCATTTTTAAGGCGTTTTTGGGGCATTTTGGGCCGTTTTGGTGCCATTTTGGGTGAGGGTTGGGCTGAGCCCTGCAGGGCAATTCCTCTGAAAATCTTGAAAATTTGGGACATTTTGAGTCATTTTCATTCATTTTCAGTGATTTTGGTTCATTTTTGGGATTATTGGGAAAATTTGAGTCATTTTGAGTCCTTTTAGGTCATTTTTTTAAGGTATTTTGGGACATTTTGGTGCCATTTTGGGTGAGGGTTGGGGCTGCAGATCCCCCCGCTGCTGCTCAAATCCTAAAAAATGGGAAAAATTGGGGCATTTTAGGGATTTTTCATCATTTTGGGAAAAGTTTGGGTAATTTAGAGTTATTTTGGGTCATTTTTTAAGGAGTTTTTGGGTCATTTTGGGACATTTTGGTGCCATTTTGGCTGAGGGTTGGGTCCTGCACATCAATTCCTCTGAAAATCCTAAAAATTTGACTCATTTTAAGTCTTTTTTTGGCCATTTTAGGGATTTTTCATCGTTTTTGGATTATTGGGAAAATTTGGGTCATTTTGAGACATTTTGGGTCATTTTTGAGGCGTTTTTTTGGGCATTTCGGCGCCATTTTGGGTGAGGGTTGAGCTGGGCCTTGCAGGTCAATTCCTCTGAAAATCCTGAAAATTTGGGTCATTTTGTGTAATTTTTTGCTCATTTCTTGGTATTTTGGGTCATTTTT
>NW_026626171.1:0-1204 GCF_030028575.1 Malurus melanocephalus
AGCTGCCAAAACCACCAAAGGGCACAGAGAACGAGTCCCACATCACACACAGAGAGCAGAACCCGTTCTGTTTTAAAGGATGACATTTCCTTTTACACMCCATGGCCCTGCAGCATTTGGACACTGCCAGAATGAGAAAAATACGCTGGCTGAAAGCAAAATGTGAAATTGGTTATTGAGTTGTGAAAGGCATCGCTCTGTGCCCACTCAGAGCTCAGAGTGGACTCAACAGYGTGGGGAAAAAAGGGTTTAAAGCAGCTTTTCAGTCTGACTGCCTGAATAGGAGGCAAAAGAACAGGATATTATTAGTGTTTAAAATGGAATTTTAATGTCAATATGGCCTTTGGGAAGGCGGCTCTGCAGGTGCTGTTCACGGGCTGTGTTTTGGGATTCCTACAGAGTGTGATCCTGGTCTGTGCCTTTCCCATAAATCCCACCCCATTCTGGGCCTCTTTTCCTAAGAATCCCTGGAAGTCCTCCTGATAATATTCATTTTAAACTGCAGACAGTGGGAAGTGGAAGCAGCGGGCACTGCACAGCTCAGATTTTAAAACCCTCCTGCAATATGTTCTGGACACAGAACGATCTTTATGGGGCCGTTTTGGGGAGATGGATGGGAAAGGAGCTGTGATTATTGCACAGTCTGAGCAACAGGAAAATTAAAACCCCAGCCTATTAACAAGGCAGTAAAACGAGCTCTCTGATCTGCAGAAATCATCTGCAGAGACTGATGGCTGGGATTAAATAAATAAAAACCTTTTAGGCTGSTGAGAACCRCAGGGAAAGGAAAYAAAAATAAAYAAAAATAAATAAAAATAAATAAAAATAAAAATAAATAAGCCTGATCAACCCTAGAAAGGGTTAATAGGATCCTGTCCCTGTTTACCAGAGAGTCAGGATTCGCTGTGTAATCCAGATTTTAAAAACTCAATTAAAGCTGAGATTACAGGGAGCAATAATCCAGGCCGAGTCAGCCACTCAGAGCTTTGGGGTTTATGGGTTTGGAAAACCTGGAGCTTTTCTGGAGCAGTGTTCAGAGGATATCACTTGATTTTATAGATAAATAATCTATTCAGATATATTTGCACGGAACCATTTTTGTTTTTGCAAAGCCAGATATTTCCACTCGAAGGCTCCTTGTGTTTCTTTGTGTTCTGTGTAATCTTTCCAGCTGTGGATTTTAAAAGTTGTTTCCACTTACCCC
>NW_026626171.1:1590-2859 GCF_030028575.1 Malurus melanocephalus
CCCAGAGGAGCCCTGGAGCCCCCAGGTCGGTGCCACCGCGCTCCAGCCGGGCTCTGGTGCCATGGCAGTGTCTGATGCCRTCCCCTCTCCCCGCAGTGTCTTTCTTTCAATGCCATCATGGAGGAGCTGGGCATCTCCCTGAAGCACCAGAAGAAGCTCAAGAAGAGGTCGAGGCCCAAGGGGAGGCCGTCCTTCCCCAGCATCCTGACGTGCCAGCAGCGGCGCTCGCTGAGGAAGGAGAGCATGGCCTGAGCGGGGCGGGGACATYGGGGACATYGGGGACATTGGGGACATCAGGGACATCAGGGACAGCCACCCCGCTCCTCACAGCCTCCCTGGGCTCCTTTCTAACCCCGAGCCAGCAGCTGAAAGGCTCTCCTGATGGTGTGATCCTCCGGGCAGGATTTCTCTGCTCTCCCGTCCGCGTCTCTGTCCCCTCCCTGTGCATCGCTGTCCGCGCTTTCTAAATAAATAAACAAACCTCTGACAGGGTTCTTTTTTTCCAAGAATTTGGCAGTGGAATGTTTCTTTTCCCTTCTGGAGCCAAGGTTGCAGCTCTGCTGAGGGCAGGTGTTCACAAAGCAGGAGCCAGGCACCAAAGTGAAAATTGGCACCGTTAACTCATGACCTGTGACTGCAGAAATGTGGGAAATACAGAGGATCCACAACGAGGATTCCTTATTTTCTCTGATGTTGTAAGGAGCTCTTTTCCTGCTTTTCCTCATCCTTTTCCTTTCTTTTTAAAGCATAATTATTTGATAATATCACAGCACCACAGGGTGGTATCATCAGCAGGTGCTGATGTTAAAAAAGAACCATTAAAATSCCCCAAGGAGGGACCATGAGCAGCACTGGCACAATCCCACTGCCACATCCTCCACAGCCTGGTGCCAATAAAGACATTCCTGASTTGGAAATTAAAATCTCTCAGAAATCAGGGCCAAGAATATTCCATTAATGACATAATTTATAACAAATCTCAGCCACAAAGATAACACAATCTCTGGCCTGGATGGGGTGAGCCCTCCATGGCACATGCACAGATTTGGTTAAAAGTGCTAAAAGATTTATGATCAAGCTTTTTTATTATTTTTTTTCTTATTATTTTTTTTTTCCTGTGGATTAGACCTTGAGATTAAAAAAATCCAAGTTCAGTTTTTAAAAAAATCCACTCATGTTTGCCTGAAACTAAGAGGCAGCACTTTGGTTATTTTTCACAGTTGTACGTGTGGGTGTAGGAGCAGCTGTGGCTGCAGTGACCTTCTCTCT
>NW_026626171.1:7084-8204 GCF_030028575.1 Malurus melanocephalus
GCTTCCCTCCCGAAATTAATGGAATATATCTTCTCTTAAAAAAATTCTGATTCGTGATTGATTAAATAATCATTCTCTGCTGATTAAATCGCTCTGAGTGTCCCCAGGGGGTGCTCAGAGGGTCGAGAAAAGCTTTTCCAGCACGCTGTCACTGTCCTGACTGCTCCCAAATTATCACCACCCSCCTTTTCCAGACAGAAATGTCACCCCGGTCACAGACTGAGCCCTCAAGGTGACCTTTGTGTCCCCCAGACCCAAAGTTTTCTCCTCATTTCAGGGCATACCTGGAGCTCAGGAGCTGCAATCCTTCCAGCAGACCCAGTGGTGTAAAGCCAAATCTAAATATTGAATTAAAGACATATTATAAGGACATAAATTATTAATTAAAGAAAGAAATATTGAATSAAATKTATATATTGAATTAACTTTATATATTAAGTTAAATTTATATATTGAATTAATTTTATATATTGAATTAATTCTATATATTGAATTAAATTTATATTTTGAGTTAAATTTCTATATTGAATTAAATTTATATCTTGAATTAAATTTATATATTGAATGAAATTTATATATTGAATGAAATTTATACATTGAATTAAATTTATATATTGAATGAAATTTATATATTGAGTAAAATTTATACATTGAATTAAATTTATATATTGAATTAAAGGCAGCGACCTTGTCCAGCTATCGATGGCTAAATTACCTTTTTTAGTGTCTGTTCTTTCCATGCAAAGTGCCCAGAGCTCACAGCGCACCCCAGGCTGGTATTTCAAGGGTCAAGACTCGCTCAGGTAGAAAGAAAAATGAGCCGGGAGATGATCCCTGCCAGCAGGGCTCGGTGACAGCTGGCATTATCAAAATAAAGACGCTTTAAATAAATTCCTAACCGGCCTGACCTATTTGCCACTTAATTATCTGCGGGCTAAACTCAGTAAATACTTGGCCTTTTGTTCCGTGCTCCTTTATTGATTTTAATGAGCCCCAGCRCTGAGGGAGAGGCGTTGGACAGGAGGGCTCCGTTCATTATTTTTTTGACTTTCAGCTCTGGCTCTGTGGGTTCTCACTCCCTCACATCCAGGAGTTTTCAGGCAACCGAAAGCTGGAAAAG
>NW_026626172.1:0-1199 GCF_030028575.1 Malurus melanocephalus
GCAGAACCATAAAGAAAAGCTATGCAGAGGCTGAGCACTAAATCCAATTAGTTTCATGTGTGTCACATGAATCTCTTCTAGGCTGGGTCTGATTTGAGTTTTCTGCAGCTCACTTTGTTCAGTGTCCTGCAGGCATTCCTCCCATGTGGCATGGCAGTTCAAAGTTCTACACAGTCAGGGAGTTTCAATCAGCATTTTACAGCATTTCCCAAAATTTTCGAGACTCTCCACCCTCACATGTGACCTCTCAACGTTTCTTTCTGTTCCTGTGTTTAGCCTGAGACCTCTCTGACTCAGAAATGCAGAACTTTTGAGGGACTTTAAGTAGTGCTTTGAGTCACTGGGATCTGCACCTGGGTGAGCACCACTCCTCAGTTTAATTAAAGGAATTTGTGCTTTGTCCTGGCTTCCTTATTCTCTGCTTTCTCCGATATTCTCTAGGTAAGAAACATTTTTAAAAGTTTTGATCAGATGGCTACTCAACTAAGACAAAGACTTCACCTTTTACCCATAAAATTTTCCGCAATCCTTACTTCCAGCTGTTCGTTTCATAAATTGCTTAATTTTGGATTTTTTTTTTCTGGAGTCAACACAGCATAACTCTGGTCTTAAAAATCATTTTACAGAATACTCCAAAAATAATGTCCCAGAAGTGATAGCAGTAGAGGGTCTATTAAAAAATAATATTGTGATTTTTCTTCCTCTGTGGGAAAAACATCCTACAGAATTAGGGTTTATATGCCGTTTATACAGGGAGTGTATGCAATGAGTGGAGTGAGACATATGAAGCAGGAGAGGATTCAGACGAGAAATTCCCCTCTTTTAGGTAAGCACAAACAGAAGAAGATCCTAAGAGGTAACACACACAAAATGTACAATTCTGAAATAATAAATTTGGCACACGCATTGCAATAAATTGTTTTTCACTGTTTAAGAACCAAATGAGTTGGGCATTGCAAGGAAGGACAAGACCAAGTAAGTGTGTTTAACAGTGTCTCACTTTTAAACTGCATCTCCTCCTTCAAACTTTCTGATTTAATTCCTGTCCAGTTAATGCAAAATATGAAACCAGGACAGTTTACATACTGATATGGGCCATAAAAATCATGGCTGAATAACAATGGAGTGACACAAAGTGGAGCTGCAGCACATCCCTTGTCAGCTGCTTTAACTTTCCATCTTTATCACTCGGCCCTTGT
>NW_026626172.1:3264-5010 GCF_030028575.1 Malurus melanocephalus
GCACAGGAAAATATAAATTAGGAAGAGAAAATGGAGCTCATTTTATCATTGAGTTACTTTTCTCTCTGACAGCTGCTCCTGAGCTTGCACTGCCTTTTCCACCCCAACCTCAGCACAAGTTTTAATTCTTTCATTTTCCTCAGTGAATTTGGCCTCTGTTGTGCAGTTATTGAATACAAATTAGAATAATAACATGAATCACACGATCTGTGACTCAGCACAGAGCCTGCCATGGCTTTGGACCCAACAGGACCTCAGGAGGTAAAAATGGCAGAAAAAAAAAGGTAAAAAGTCTGGCTTGCCACGATGGGAAAGGAGTGCCAGAAACAAAAGGGGAGCCTTCAGAAGATGAATTTTATCACAAAAGCTGCTCAGGAGCTATGCTGATCCTGGAGCAGCCCAGAAATGTTGTGGTCTGTGCTCCAGAGRCTGCCCTGGCCAAGGGGTTCTGAAAAATTGTGTTATTTGCTGCAAATCTAACCTTTAAGTGGCAATGCAGGGTGGAATTCTTCTCTCTTAAAGGGCTTTGATTTGATCTTCTACAATTAGAGTGATCTGCAACAGATTAGGAAAAGAAACAAAGGAAAAGTTCATGGATTTTAAGAGTCAAAGGTGTTTTTTAAATAATACTATATCATCAAAAATGTAGATCACAAAAACATGCAGCATATTATTGAGGTTTGTGAAGCTGAGAGCCTGTTTTGTGTCCTAAACTCGCAGTTTGCAGCTTGGCCCATCATTTGCAGTTATTTAAATGTGAATTTAAATAGTCAGTGGGGAAGTCCCACATGACTTGGCACTTTGGCTTACATGGTGATAAATTTGGACTGTCTGTGCTGAAGGCAGAAAATTAAACCTTAATTGACTTCCAGATTCGGGACAGTAAATTCTGAATTCCTTCAATGCTCTCCCATCAGCGTTTTTATGCTCTGGAGTGCTCACAGAGTAACTTCACCACTGCTTCACTCACCAGACACCTGATGTTTCATGTTCCAGGCAGCAGCTTATGTCAGGGTAAACTTTCACGCTTTATCACTGAAAATTTGCAAATTTTGCCTTCTGTTTGAAAGCACAATTGATAATTTTGTGAGATTTTATGTGCTTCTAATGTTTTCCATCCTCCTGTAAATGCCTCGCTTTCCACCCATCAAGGCCCAGGACTTCTCAGCAGGTGGAAATTGTCAGTGGTAGGGTCTCAACAATTTCATACCAGGCCAGTGATCCCAAAAACCTTTATGGGACTGTGYTCAGCAGGGCTTGTCAGGATGTTGTGCAAAAGGAAGGAATTTGGGGGTTTCCAGGTCAAACTCCGTAGCACATTCGAAACCTTGGTCAGTTGGTGTTCAACTCGAGCTTCTTGAAGTCTGTTTGCTCCTGTTAAAATGCAGATTTTACTTCACACTTCTGTATTGTTTTTATGGCTTCAATTACACCGTTTACTCAATTTGTTGTATCAGGGAATCATAAAATCATGGAATACTCTGGGTTGGAAGGGATCCACAAGAACCGTGTAAGTTTAATGTTCCTGCACAGGACAATCCCAGAATCACACCTTGTTGGTTCAAAAAAGAAAAAAAAAAGGTTCATGAAAATGCCATTAGTGGACTATGGAAGAACATTAATTATCCATTTTGCATTGATTAATGGAACAAATATTATGCTTACTTCAATCAGTTTTATTTTTTAACAGGTATGTATTTTCTTTCTTTCTTTCTTTCTTTCTTTCTTTCTTTCTTTCTTTCTTTC
>NW_026626172.1:7201-8014 GCF_030028575.1 Malurus melanocephalus
TTGCAAGTCTGGGGAGGCTGCAGAATGTTTTCTCCTTTTCATGATCTGCCCAGTGGTCTCTGGAGCYGGGGGTCARGCAGAGCCACCAGGAAGGTGAATGAGCCCTGGGAAATCTGCTTTTCCTTCAAGTGTCTCATCTGCTTTCTCTTTGCACTGGCAGAGGGATGTCCCCACAGAAGGGTGGTGATTTCTGCACACCCCCGCTGTGGCCATGGYCTTAATCCCCCTGGAGTCCACTGTAAAAAACTTGTGTCATTCTGAGGAAATAAAAAAAAAGATAGAAGGATATTGGAAGCCCCGATGTGCCCACAGATCCCCAGAGCAGGAAAGACACACGAAAGGCGCAGACAGGTCCAGGTTTCTTCTTTATTAGTCTTCTCTTCCAGCAGCTCTTTTAGCTATAGTGATTTAGCAGCTCTTTCTTCTGTAGTGATTTTCAGCTCTCTCTGACTAGTGATCTCAGCTCTCTCTCTCTCTGACTCCTACTGCATGCTTTTATACAGTCTCTTATCTTTACTGGGTTTTGAGAATAAACCAATCAATGAAGCTCTAGACAGATTACATAGCCAGAAAACTCTCCAATGTCCACACAGCACRTTCAAGTCTCTAATTGGTGGATACCTTCATCTGTCCAATCCCGTCCATCTYTGTGGCTGGTTGYGTGAGCCCAGCTCGAGTCTGCACTGTTTTATCTATGTCTGARTCTAAGCCATTCTTAAGCCCAACCCCCACACAGCTCCAAAAGAGCAAAGGCCACGGCAGAAGGATGTCCAATTTCCTCACAAGCTGGCCTAAATTTCACAGATGCAAGAA
>NW_026626173.1:0-1586 GCF_030028575.1 Malurus melanocephalus
GATTCTTGGAAAAATGAGAAATAGGTAAAAATATCAGGAAGTTGGATTCGTGATAAAATGAGAATGAGGGGAAAATATCAGGAAGTTGATCCTTGGAAAAATGAGAAATATCAGGAATTTGGATCTTTGGAAAAGCGAGAAAGAGGGAAAAATATCAGGGATTTGGATCCTCGGAAAAATGAAAAATATCAGGAATTTCAATCCTCAGAAAAGCGAGAAAGAGGGCAAAATATGAGGGAGTTGGATTTTTGATAAAATGAGAAATATCAGGAAGTTGGATCTTTGATAAAATGAGAGAGAAGGACAATATCGGGAAGTTGGATTCTCAAAAAAATGAGGAAAAAGAGGGGGAAAATATCAGGAAGTTGGATTCTCGGAAAGATGAGAAATATCAGGAAGTTGGATCCTCGGAAAAGTGAGAAAGAGGGAAAAATATCAGGAAGTTGGGTCTTCAAAAAGCATGGAGAAAGAGGGAAAATACCAGGAAAAGGTGTTTTTCCATTTTAGGAAAAAATATTTTATGGGTGGTTCCTCTGGTGTGAACCTTTGTGGGTGTTGACCCATGTGGATTCTCTGAAAAATGAGGAGAAAGAGAGAAAATATCAGGCAGTTGGATCCTTGGAAAAGTGAGAAATATCAGGAAGTTGGATTCTTGGAAAAATGGGAAAGAGGGAAAAATATTGGGAGTTGGATTCGTGATAAAATGAGAATGAGGGGAAAATATCGGGAAGTTGGATCCTTGGAAAAATGGGAAATATCAGGAAGTTGGATCCTCTGAAAAATGAGAAAGAGGGAAAAATATCAGGAAGTTGGATCCTCGGAAAAAATGAGAAGGAGGGGGAAATATCAGGAAGTGGGATATTGGGAAAAATGAGAAATATCAGGAATTTGGATTCTTGATAAAATGAGAATGAGGGGAAAATATCAGGAAGTTGGATCCTCGGAAAGATGAGAAATATCAGGAAGTTGGATCCTCAAAAAAAATGAGAAAGAGGGAAAAATATCAGGAAGTTGGATTCTTGATAAAATGAGAAATATCAGGAAGTTGGATCCTCAGAAAAATGAGAAATATGAGGAAGTTGGATCTTTGATAAAATGAGAATTAGGGGGAAATATGAGGAATTTGGATCCTCGGAAAGATGAGAAATATCAGGAAGCTGGATCCTTGGAAAAATGAGAAACATCAGGAAGTTGGATTCTTGATAAAATGAGAATGAGGGGAAAATATTGGGAAGTTGGATTCTCAAAAAAATGAGGAAAAAGAGGGGAAAATATCAGGAATTTGGATCCTTGGAAAAGTGAGAAATAGGGAAAAATATTGGGAAGTTGGATCCTTGGGAAAATGAGAAATATCAGGAATTTGGATCCTTGGAAAAGTGAGAAAGAAGGAAAAATATCTGGAATTGTATTCTTGGTAAAATGAGAAAGAGGGAAAAATATCAGGAAGTTGGATCCTCGGAAAAATGAGGAAGGAGGGGAACACATCAGGAAGTTGGATCTTTGGTAAAATGAGAAAGAGGGGAAAATATTGGGAGTTGGATTCTTGACAAAATGCGAAAGAGGGAAAAATATCGGGAAGCTGGATC
>NW_026626173.1:3688-7761 GCF_030028575.1 Malurus melanocephalus
GGGATTAAGAGCCGGGATTTGGTTTCTATTCCTGGATTTTCTATTCCGGGCCGTTCGATTTCCCGGATTTTCGGGAAAAAAAAATTTAAAAAAAAATCAAAAATCTGCTGGATTTATTAATTTTTTTAATTAAAAAAAAAAATTAATTTGGTTTTGGTGTTTTGATGGGGTTTTCTGGGGATGAATTTGTGTCGGTGATGGAGGGTTTGGGTTTTTTTTTTTTAGGGGAGAATTGTTAAGGGAAAATTAATTTTATTAATAGGGAATTGTTTATTAATAGGAAATTAATGGGAAATGAGGTTTTTTAGTGGGAAATCATGTTTATTGTTGGAAAATCAACTTTATTGTTGGAAAATCACCTTTATTGTTGAAAATTGATTTTGTTGATGGAAAATCACCTTTTTTATTGGAAAATTAACTTTATTAATGGAAAATCACCTTTATTAAAGGAAAATAAGCTTTATTAATGGAAAATTAATTTTATTAGTGGGAAATCACATTTTTAATTGGAAAATTAACTTTATTAATGGAAAATCACTTTTTTATCGGAAAATCACTTTTTTGTTAGAAAATTAATTTTATTAATGGAAAATTATCTTGTTTTATGGAAAATCCTCTTTATTAGTGGAAAATCATCTTTATTATTGGAAAATCACCTTTATTAATGGAAAACTAGTTATTAATGGAAAATTAATTTTATTAGTGGAAAATTACCTTTATTAATGGAAAATTGGTTTTATTAATGGAAAATTAACTTTATTAATGGAAAATCACTTTTTAATTTGAAAATCTCCTTTATTAATGGAAAATCAGCATTATTAATGCAAAATAATTCACAGAAAATCACCTTTATTAGTGGAAAATTAATTTTATTGATGGAAAATCATCTTTATTTTTGGAAAATCACCTTTATTAATGGAAAATCACCTTTTTTAATTGGAAAATCACCTTTATTGTTGAAAATTAACTTTATTAGTGGAAAATCGCCTTTATTAATAGAAAATTCATTTTAGTGATGGAAAATCACCTTTTTTATTGGAAAATTAACTTTATTATTGGAAAAATAATTTATTAATGCAAAATCAATTTTTTTATTGGAAAATCACTTTTATTAAAGGAAAATTAGCTTTATTAATGGAAAATTAATTTTACTATTGGAAAATCACCTTTATTAATGGAAAACCTCATTTTTATTGGAAAATCACCTTTATTATTGGAAAATTAGCTTTATTAATGGAAAATCAGCATTATTAATGCAAAATAATTTATAGAAAATCACCTTTATTATTGGAAAATCACCTTTTTATTGGAAAAATAACTTTATTATTGGAAAATTTCCTTTATTATTGAAAAATAATCTTTATTATTGGAAAATCACCTTTATTAATGGAAAATCCCTTTTTTATTGGAAAATCACCTTTATTAAAGGAAAATTAGATTTATCAATGGAAAATTAATTTTATTGGTGAAAAATCACTTTTTTATTTGAAAATTACTTTTTTATTGGAAAATCACCTTTATTAGTGGAAAATAAATTTTATTAGTGAAAAATCACCTTTTTAATTGGAAAATCACCTTTTTAATTGGAAAAATAGCTTTATTAATGGAAAATTTCCTTTATTATTGGAAAATCACCTTTATTAATGAAAAATCACTTTTCTATTGGAAAATCACCTTTATTAATGGAAAAATAATTTTATAATGGAAAATCAATTTTTTATTGTAAAATCGCATTTGTTAATGGAAAATCGCCTTTATTAATGAAAAATAATTAACAGAAAATCACCTTTGTTATTGGAAAATCACCTTTATTGTTGAAAATTAACTTTATTAGTGGAAAATCACCTTTATTATTGGAAAATTAACTTTATAAATGGAAAATTTCCTTTATTAATGGAAAATCACCTTTATTAATGGAAAATCATCTTTGTTATTGGAAAATTACCTTTATTAATGGAAAATTTGCTTTATTAATGGAAAATAATTTTTTATTTGAAAATCACCTTTATTAATGGAAAATCACCTTTATTAATAGAAAATGACTTTTTTATTGAAAAATCCCCTTTTTTAGTGGAAAATCCTATTTTTTTTTATTGGAAAATCACCCTTAATAATGGAAAATTAGCTTTATTAATAGAAAATTAACTTTCTTAATGGAAAATCACCTTTGTTATTGGAAAAATAATTTATTAATGGAAAACCAACTTTTCATTGGAAAATCACCTTTATTATTAGAAAATCAACTTTATTAGTGGAAAATCACTTTTTTATTGGGAAATCACCTTTATAATTGGAAAATTTCCTTTATTATTGGAAAACAACCTTTATTAACAGATTTTTTTTTAAATAGAAAATTACCTTTATTAATAGAAAATCACCTTTATTAGTGGAAAATCACCTTTATAATTGGAAAATCTCCTTTATTAGTGGAAAATTAGCTTTATTATTGGAAAATCATATTTATTAATGGAAAATAATTAACAGAAAATCACCTTTGTTATTGGAAAATCACCTTTATTAGTGGAAAATTAATTTTACTGATGGAAAATCACCTTTATTAATGGAAAAATAAATTATTAATGGAGAATCAACTTTTCATTGGAAAATCACATTTATTATTGGAAAATTAACTTTATTAATGGAAAATCTCCTTTATTGTTGGGAAAATAATTTATTAATGGAAAATCAATTTTTTGTTGGAAAATAGCATTTATTATTAGAAAATCAACTTTATTGATGGAAAATCACCTTTATTAATGGAAAATTAACTTTATTAATGGAAAATCAGCTTCATTGTTGGAAAAATAATTTATTAATGGAAAATCAATTTTTTTATTGGAAAATCAATTTTTTATTGGAAAATTACATTTATTATTGGAAAAATAACCTTCATTAATGTAAAATTTACTTTTTTTAAGGAAAATCACCTTTATTAATGGAAAATCACCTTTTTTATTGGAAAATCATGTTTATTATTGAAAAATGGGGTGGTTTTGGGGAAAATGCGATGTTTTAAGGGAAAATGCAGTGTTTTGAGGGAAAATGTGATGTTTTGAGGGAAAATGCAGTGTTTTGAGGGAAAATGTGATGTTTTGAGGGAAAATGCAGTGTTTTGAGGGAAAATGTGATGTTTTGGGGGAAAATGTGGTATTTTAAGGGAAAAGGTGGAATTTTAGGGCAAAATGTGGTGGTTTTGGGGAAAATGTGGTATTTTGAAGTAAAACGTGGTGTTTTGGAGAAAATGTTTTGTTTTGTGGGGAAATGTGAATTTTTTKRGGGAAAATGTGATGTTTTAAGGAAAAATGCAGTGTTTTGGGGGAAAATGCGGTGGTTTTGGGAAAAATGTGGGGGTTTTGAGGGTACATGTGGAATCTTAGGGAAAAATGTGCTGTTTTGGGGAAATATGTGGTGGTTTTAGGAAAAATGTGGTGTTTTGAGGGCAAATGTGTAGTTTTTTGGGAAAATGTGGTGGTTTTTGGGGGGAAAATGCGTTGTTTTTGGGGGAAACGCGTTGTTTTGGGGGGAAACGTGGTATTTTGGGGGAAAATTCCTTGTTTTGGGGGAAAACACGGGTTTTTCTGGGAAAACAAGGTGTTTTGGGGGGGAAAACTGTTTTGAGGGAAAATGTAGTGGTTTTGGGGGAAACGCAGTGTTTTTGGGGGAAAACGCGGTGTTTTTTGGGAAAAGGCCATGCTTTGGGGAAAACACTGTGGATTTTGGGGAAAACATGGTGGTTTTTTGGGAAAACACATTTTTTGGGGAAAATGCGGTGTTTTGGGGGAAAACACAGTTGTTTTGGGGGAAAACACAGTTTTTTTGGGGAAAATGTGTTGTTTTGGGGAAAAAGCGATATTTTTTGGGAAAATGCCATCCCGCCGCCGTTAACCCCGTTTGTGCCGCCGGCGTTTTGCAGTTCGTCGCCCTCCGGAGTTTTTGAGAAGGAATACGACATTTACCGGGATTACAGTGCYGAGGGGCAGCTCCTGCACTACAGGTGACCGGGAATTCCCATCGGGATTGGGATTGGGATTGGGATCGGGATCAGGATCGGGATCGGGATCGGGATGGGGACA
>NW_026626174.1:0-870 GCF_030028575.1 Malurus melanocephalus
TTCGATTTCGGCGGCAACATCATCATGTTCTCCACGGACAAGCAGATGGGCTACCAGTGCTTCGTCAGCTTCTTCGACCTGCGGGACCCCAGCCAGATCGGTGAGACCCCCGGGGACCCCGGGGGGCTTCGGGGACCCCAAATCCACCCTGCTCAGAGCTGATTTGGGGTCCCCACGCGCAGAGAACAACGAGCCCTACATGAAGATCCCCTGCAGCGACTCCAAAATCACCAGCGCCGTGTGGGGCCCACTGGGAGAGTTCATCATTGCTGGGCACGAGAATGGAGAGCTCAACCAGTTCAGTGCCAAGGTCAGYGATTAAAATCAGMCAGAATTCTCATTTTTTGGGGAAAAATTGATGTTTTGGAGGAGAAAATTGATGTTTTTTGGAAAAATTGATATTTAGAGCACAAAAATACAAATTTCTTGAGTGTTTGTTCATCGTCGCCAGCCACGAGAACAGAGAGCTCAACCAGTTCAGTGCCAAGGTCAGTGATTAAAATCAGACAGAATTCTCAGTTTTGGGGGAAAAAAAGTGGATTTTTTTTGGAAAAATTGATATTTAAAACACAAAAATGCAAATTTTTCAAGTGTTTGTTCATCATTGCTGGGCATGAGAACGGAGAGCTCAACCAGTTCAGTACCAAGGTCAGCTAGAGTTGGTAATTTTGGGGAAAAAAATTGAATTTTTTGGGAGAAAAAGTTGAATTTTTTGGGGAAAAAAAATTGATATTTTTAGGAGAAATTCACATTTAGAACACAAAAATGCAAATTTTTCGAGTGTTTGTTCATCATTGCTGGGCACGAGAATGGAGAGCTCAACCAGTTCAGTGCCAAGGTTAGCTAGAGTTGGTAATTTTGGGGGAAAAT
>NW_026626174.1:3384-4551 GCF_030028575.1 Malurus melanocephalus
CCTTTTTTCCATTTTTCCTTTTTCCCTTTTTCCCTTTATTCTTTTCCCCCTTTCTCCCATTTGCCCCTTTCTTCCCTTTCCCCTTTTTCCCCCTTTTCCATTTTCCCCCTTTTTCCCCTCTCCCCCTTTTCCCCCTTTTTCCCCTTTTCCCCTTTTCCCCTTTTTTAAAAACCTTAAATTTTAAATTTTTAATTTTAAAATTTTTAAGATCTTTTTCCCTCTCAAGTTTTTCCATTTGGCTTTTGAGAAATTTGGCCAAGTGAAGGGACATTTCCCTTTTTTCCCTTTTCCCTTTTTCCCCTTTTCCCTTTTTCCCCTTTTCCCTTTTTTCCCCCTATTTTAAAAAAACCTTAAATTTTAAATTTTTAATGTTTTTCCATTTTTTTTCCCTCTCAGGTTTTTCCACCTGGCTTTTGAGGAGGAGTTTGGCCGGGTCAAGGGACATTTCGGGCCCATCAACAGCGTCGCCTTCCACCCCGACGGGAAGAGGTCAGGGGGGAACTGTGGGGTCCCTGCCCCAATCCCATTGCACCCCATCCCCTTTTTAATGGGATCTGAACAAATTTATGGGATTTCTCTGCTGGGAATGGAACCGGGACCCAAATTCCACCATTTATGGGATTTCTGTGCCGGGAACAGAACCAGGATCTGAATTCTCCCATTTTTGGGATTTGGAACAGAACCAGCACCCAAATTCCCTCATTTATGGGATTTCTGTTCTGGGATCAGAACCCAAATTCTCCCATTTATGGGATTTCTGTGCCGGGATCAGAACCTGGATCCCTCATTTATGGGATTTGGAGCAGAACCTGCACCCGAATCCCCCTATATGGGATTTCTGTGCTGGAATCAGCTCCCAAATCCCTTTTTTGGGATTCCTGTTCTGGGCTCAGCTCCCAAATCCCTTTTTTGGGATTCCTGTTCTGGGATCAGCTCCCAACTCCCCTTTTTTGGGATTCCTTTTCTGGGATCAGCTCCCAACTCCCCTTTTTGGGATTTCTGTTCTGGGATCAGCTCCCAACTCCCCTTTTTGGGATTTCTGTTCTGGGATCAGCTCCCAAATCCCATTTTTGGGATTCCTGTGCTGGGATCAGCTCCCAAATCCCCTTTTTTGGGATTCCTGTTCTGGGATCAGATCCTGAATCCCCCTTTATGGGATTTCTGTGC
>NW_026626174.1:5746-7024 GCF_030028575.1 Malurus melanocephalus
CGTCCCATTTTTGGGGTCAGGGCTGTCCATGCCGTTTTTGGGGTCAGGGCTGTCCGTGCCATTTTTGGGGTCAGGACTGTCCATGCTGTTTTTGGGGTCCTGCCCCAGCAGGATCCGGATCTGCTCCCACGCCTCGTCCCGCTGCTGCCAGGGCTGGACCCAGCGCAGGAAAAACCCTACAGGAACAGGAAAGAGGGGTTTGGGGTCTGAGATGGGGGATTTTGGGATTTGAAATGGGATTTTGGGATTTGAGATGGGATTTTGGGATGTGAGGTGGGTGGATTTGAAGAGATTTTGGGATTTGTGGTGGGAGGATTTTGGGGTCTGAGGGGGGTGGAATTTGGGATTTGAGGGGGGTGGATTTTGGGAGAATTTAGGATCTGAGGTGGGGGGATTTTGGGAGGTTTTGGGACCTGAGATGGGCGCATTTTGGGAGATTTTGGGACCCAACGCAGGCACATTTTGGGACCCAAGATGAGCAAATTTGGGCAGATTTTTGTCACCCGGGGTGTGCACATTTTGGGACCCGGGGTGGGCACATTTTCAGAGATTTTGGGACCCAATGCCAGGCACATTTTGGGACATTTCAGCACCCAGTGCCGGGCAGATTTTGGGACCCGAGATGAGCGGATTTGGGCAGATTTTGGCACCCAAGGCAGGAACATTTTGGGAGATTTTGGCACCTGAGGCGGGCTGATTTTGGGACCCAAAGTGGGCAGATTTTGGGACATTTCAGCACCCAGTACCAGGCAGATTTTGGCACCCAAGGCGTGCACATTTTGGCAGATTTTGGGACCCAAGATGAGCGAATTTGGGCAGATTTTGGGATCCGAGGTGTGCACATTTTGGGAGATTTTGGCACCCAATGCCGGGCACATTTTGGGACCCGGAGTGGGCGGGTTTTGGCAGATTTTGGCACCCAATGCCAGGCATATTTTGGGACATTTCACCACCCAATGCCGTGCCCGTTTTAGGCCATTTCCCTCCCCTGTTCCCTCAGCCCCTCACCCCTCCAGAGCTCGATGCTGGGCGGCTCCAGCGATGGCCACAAAGCCCCCGGGTTGGGCGAGTAGAGCTCGTTCCGGTGCCGCTCCCGCTGCTCCGGCAGCTGCAGCCACGCCCAGAGAGAGGGAGAGCGCTGAGCCAGCTTCCAGTGCTGCCTGTGGGGTTTGGTATGGGGTCAGAGACTGAAATCTGCATTTATGGGGTTTGGTATGGGGTCAGAGACTGAAATCCCCCATTTGTGGGGTTTGGTATGGGGTCAGAGACTGAAATCCC
>NW_026626175.1:0-1151 GCF_030028575.1 Malurus melanocephalus
GGGATGGAGGGGATGAGGAGGTGCTGTGCTCATCCCATCTCTGAACCCTGGATGGAATGGAGGGGATGGGGAGATGGTGTCCCAGTGCTTCCCCTCTCACTTTGGACAGATCCAGGTCCCATTTGGGGCATTTTCCCCACTTTCTGGTTGATTCAGATATTCCCATCAGGAGCCTCCATGTCCTGCCTTTGTAAACACTTGAACTCCTGGGCACGGGGTTGTGCCTCTGTCACAAATCTGTCACCCCAAAGCCTGACTGTCCAGGATCCCCTTGGGGTCTGTGTTTTCCTGCAGCTTTTTGGGGTCAGGGGTGGATTCCCATTGCCCAGAATCAGTGTTTGCAGGGCCTGTGCAGGATTTGGGATGTGTCTGTGGGATTTATCCACACTCAGGATTATCCCGAGGCTCCTGAGCTCCTCTGGCTCCAGGAATATCTGGGAATGTCTGGGAATGTCTGGGAATGGCACGGGGGGGTCCCTCCCATCCTTCCTCCCCCGAGCTCCGTGCATCCAGAACAGCTTTCCTTAATCCATGACCAAGTTTGGAATGCTTACAGCGTGTTTTCCTGATTTTCTGGCCATTAGCCTGTGGTTTTGGGGGATTTTGGGTGGTTTTTTCCTGGGGTTGGTGTGTCTGGAACCGGCTGTCTGAACTGTGCTGAAATCCCCGGTGGGATGGGGTCAGTACATACATCACTCAATATTCCTGAAAATATAAATGGGACAGGAAGCTGACAGGAAGTTGGAGAAAATGTTTGAATTTTCAGTGGTTTTGTCGAATTTCTCGTTAATTCTCTTTTTTTTTATTTTTTTTTTTAAAAAATTTTCCATAGTTTGTTGCTCATTTTTCCATGACCTTTGCTCCGTGTCTGACTCGGTTTTACCCCTCGTGTGTCGTCTCGGTGGTTTGGGGTTGTTTATGTAATTGCTGAACTCTTTAAGGGCTGTTTTTTGGTAAATCCCAAGGTTTGAATTTTCAGTGATTTTGTCAAATTTCTCGTTAATTCTCTTTTTTTATTTTTTTTTTTAATTTTTCCATAGTTTGTTGCTCATTTTTCCATGACCTTTGCTCCGTGTCTGACTCGGTTTTACCCCTCATGTGTCGTCTTGGTGGTTTGGGGTTGTTTATGTAATTGCTGAACTCTTTAAGGG
>NW_026626175.1:3518-7361 GCF_030028575.1 Malurus melanocephalus
TACTGCTGGAATATTTTCTCCCATTTCAGTTTCTGGCAGCACTGGCTGATTCTGTGCAATCTGASCCCATTCCCATTTCCCTATTCCATCCCCTCCCTGGGATGTGCCACACTCCAGCCCTGTGTGGGACTGGGGAACAAAAGCTCCTTCAGCCCTCGTGGGAGCTGTTGATGCTGGCACAGGCTGGCTGGAAATGATCCCTGCAGAGTCGAGACTAACTAAGCCAGGCTTGGATCGCTCCCTGCTCCTGGCAGGATGGAGCAGGGCGGGCCTCGGGCAGCCACGTGTGATCCATGAGGAGCAGCCCTGGCTGCGATTTGGGGTTGGGATTTCCCTCTGTCCTCAGCTGCTCTGGCATGGATGGGAGCGGGGCTGGCACTGAGAGCTTTTGTCTGCTCTGATCTGCTCTGCTCGGGGCTGGATCCTGTCCCACTGTTCCTCTGCATCCCTCTGTATCCTCCTGCATCCCCCTGCATCCCTCTGCCAGCTGGAACAGCTCTGGGAAAGCTGGGAATGTTCCCCTGGAGAAGGGAATGATCCAGGGAGAGCTGGGAATGTTTACCTGGAGAAGGGAAGGATCCATGGAGAGACTCCAGCACATTCCAGGGGTTCCCAGAGAGCTGGAAATGTTCACCTGGAGAAGGGCACAATCCAGGGAGAGCTTCCAGCACATTCCAGGGTGTCTGGGAGAGCTGGGAATGTTCCCCTGGAGAAGGGAAGGATCCAGGGAGAGTTTCCAGGGGCTCTGGGAGAGCTGGGAATGTTCACCTGGAGAAGGGAAGGATCCAGGGAGAGTTTCCAGGGGCTCTGGCAGAGCTGGGAATGTTCCTCTGGAGAAGGGAAGGATCCAGGGAGAGCTCCCAGCACATTCCAGGAGCTCCCAGAGAGCTGGGAATGATCCAGGGAGAGCTGTGAATGTTCACCTGGAGAAGGGCAGGATCCAGGGAGAGCTCCAAGCACATTCCAGGGGCTCCCAGAGAGCTGGGAATGTTCATCTGGAGAAGGGAAGGATCCAGGGAGAGATTCCAGGGGTTCCCAGAGAGCTGGGAATGTTCCCCTGGAGAAGGGAATGATCCAGGGAGAGACTCCAGCACATTCCAGGGGTTCCCAGAGAGCTGGGTATGTTCCCCTGGAGAAGGGAAGGATCCAGGGAGAGACTCCAGCACATTCCAGGGGTTCCCAGAGAGCTGGGAATGTTCACCTGGAGAAGGGAAGGATCCAGGGAGAGATTCCAGGGGCTCCCAGAGAGCTGGGAATGTTCACCTGCAGCAGCCAGGGAGAGCTCCCAGCACATTCCAGGGCTTCACAGAGAGCTGGGAATGTTCCCCTGGAGAAGGGCACGATACAGGGAGAGCTTCCAGGGGCTCTGGGAGAGCTGGGAATGTTCACCTGGAGAAGGGAAGTATCCAGGGAGAGCTCCCAGCACATTCCAGGGGTTCACAGGGAGCTGGGAATGTTCACCTGGAGAAGGGAAGGATCCAGGGAGAGCTCCCAGCACATTCCAGGGGTTCTGGCAGAGCTGGGAATGTTCCCCTGGAGAAGGGCACAATCCAGGGAGAGATTCCAGGGGCTCTGGGAGAGCTGGGAATGTTCATCTGGAGAAGGGAATGAACCAGGGAGAGATTCCAGGGGCCCTCGGAGAGTTGGGAATGTTCCCCTGGAGAAGGGAATGATCCAGGGAGAGACTCCAGCACATTCCAGGGGTTCCCAGAGAGCTGGGAATGTTCCCCTGGAGAAGGGAAGGATCCAGGGAGAGTTTCCAGCACATTCCAGAGGCTCTGGGAGAGCTGGGAATGTTCACCTGGAGAAGGGAACGATCCTGGGAGAGATTCCAGGGGTTCCCAGGGAGCTGGGAATGTTCACCTGGAGAAGGGAATGATCCAGGGAGAGCTGGGAATGTTCACCTGGAGAAGGGAAGGATCCAGGGAGAGCTCCCAGCACATTCCAGGGGCTCTGGGAGAGCTGGGAATGTTCACCTGGAGAAGGGAACAGTCCAGGGAGAGATTCCAGGGTCTCTGGGAGAGCTGGGAATGTTCACCTGGAGAAGAGCAGCATTCAGGGAGAGCTCCCAGCACATTCCAGGGGCTCTGGGATGTGGGACAGGGGCTGGGGGTGGCACTGCAGTGAAGTTCCCCCATTTCCCCCAGAGGAGGATCCCAAATTCCCTCTGGAATGTCACTGTCCTGCCACAGCTCCACAGCCAGAGCTGCTCAAAGCGTTCTGGGGAGAAACCTCTGCTATTTTTACCTGGTGCCAATTGCAGCAGCTTCCCATGGGAGAGCCATTCCCAGCACCCTGGCTGGTAATTATGGGGCTGCCAACGTTTACCCAGAGCCTAAAAACAGCCCCTCCTGCCCTGTGGGAAAACACAATGACAAAATGGGATGGGGTGGGGACAATGACAAAATGGGAATGACAAAATGGGAATGACAAAATGGGAATGACAAAATGGGATGGGGTGGGAAGGGACCCCAAAGCCACCCAGTGCCACCATGGGCAGGGACAGCTCCCACTGTCCCAGGCTGCTCCCAGCCCCAATGTCCAGGGGACTCCAAGGGATCCAGGAATTCCATCCCAGGCAGGAATTCCCAATTCCCCAAATCCCACCCCAATCTTCCCTTTTCCACCCTGAATCCATTCCCTGTGTCCTGTCCCTCTCCAGCTCTCCCTAATGAACATTCTCCACATTCTGTCACTGTCACTTGGCTGCTCTTGGTAAAATCCCAGAGGATTTGGGATCCAAAGGGACTTTGGAAATCACTGGGATCCCTTAAAGCAACTCTTGGGCTGCTTCCAGTTTTCCTGGAGGGCTCTTCCAGAGGATCTCGGGCTCCATCCCTGTGTGTGGGGTGGTTTGAGGGGGTTTGAGGTGGTTTGATGGGGTTTGAGGGAGTTTGAGGGGATTTGAGGGGCTGTGGGGCCGTGTTCCCATGGATTTTTGGGGGATTTTCCTGTCCTGCCAGGGCTGTGTTGGTGTCCCACTGCCAGCAGCGTTTTCCTGGGCCGAGCTCTCGGAAGCAGGCGGGGTTTTTTTAATTTAATTACTTCCTYTTCTGCTTTAATGTTTCCAAAGATAAACACGGCCAGGCTGTGCCGAGCTCTGTGCTGGGAACGGGGGATCTGTCAGGATCTGTCTGTGATTCCCTYTTTACCACCCTTCCCAGACCTTTGGGGCGTGTCCTGGGTTTGATCCCAAAGGTGCTGAGTGTGGGATGAGCAGTGAGGGGATCTCCCTGCAGGATTTGGGGTGCTGGGAGAGCCCCAAATTCCGCAGGCTCCTKAGATTTTCCAATGCCAAGGGTTTTGCCAGAATTCCTGATCCYTGGAGTTGGCACCCCCAGGTCCTGGCAGGGCTGTGTCCAACCCTTTATCAGAATTGGACAAGGATTAGGAGGAGGTTTGAGGGATAATRACCTCCCAAAGGCACAATTCCCCGAAATCCATCAGGAATGAGAGCCGTGCTCCCTGGAATTGCTGTGCTGGGCATGGCCCCGTGTCCCCAAACCCCGCAGTGACGTCCCTGAGTGCTCCAGGATGTTGGAACTGGGAGTGAGTGACCCCAAGCTGGAGGCTTTGCATCCCATGGGAAGCGTTCCGTGGCTCCATGGGGTTTTTTTCCAGGCTGGAATTGCATGCAGACAGTTTGCTCCATCACCCAGCTCTGTGTCACTGGCTGGGGCTGATCCCTGTCTTTTTGGGGTGATCCCTGTCTTCCCGGGGTGATCCTTTTCTTTTTGGGGTGATCCTTATCTTCCTGGGGTGATCCTTTTTGGGGTGATCCTTATCTTCCCGGGGTGATCCTTTTTGGGGTGATCCCTATCTTTTTGGGGTGATCCTTATCTT
>NW_026626175.1:7851-8249 GCF_030028575.1 Malurus melanocephalus
TGATCCTTTTCTTTTTGGGGTGATCCCTCTCTTCCTGAGTGATCCCTATCTTCGCGGGGTGATCCTCATCTTTTTGGGGTGATCCCTATCTTCCTGGCTGATCCTTATCTTTTCGGGGTGATCCTTTCTGGGGTGATCCCTATCTTTTTGGGGTGATCCTTATCTTCCCGGGGTGATCCTCATCTTTTTGGGATGATCCTTATCTTCCCGAGCTGATCCTTATCTTCCCTGTTTCCAGCAGGTCAAGCACATCCTCAGCCATCACCGAGGTCACCATTAAACACACAACGATGCACTTTTCCCTAAATTTCCTCTTTTTTTTTTTCCTCTCTGCTCAGGACAGGATATGCTGTTCACTCCGGGTGTCACTCTGGAGACTTTTGCCCTAAATCCCTTCC
>NW_026626176.1:0-771 GCF_030028575.1 Malurus melanocephalus
GTTTGCACTATTTATGGCATTGGATATTCTGGCTACTACCTGACTAACCTGGCACGTAAGTTGACATTTTCCCTGGCTGTACCCTAATCTGGCTTTTGTATCTCTTCTTCCTTGTTCTTTGGAAATTAGTTGCTTTGGAAACCAAAAGAACATTAGGGAGCCACTGGCTTAGAAAAGCTCAGCATATTCAGCTAGGTCCTAAAAAGGAGCCTTAAAGTGGCATGTGTGTAGGCAGGGGAATGYGGGCAGCATTTGCAAGGGAACCTTGGGGGGATTCCATTCCCTCAATGGGAGAATCTGTGGCAGCAGAGTTTGTCCTTTCCTCAGTTTGCTGCGTCAAGCAGGACAAGTTAGAAAAAGGCTGAGTGGGTGACCATCTCTGAAGGCCTTCTAAAACCTTTTCAGTTCTCCCCAGAATGCTTGGAAAGCTTTTTTTTTTTTTCTTTTTTTTTTCAAAATTTTGACATTAGAGGGTTTAACTGTCTAACTGATCCTTTACTGAGTGTTAAACTAGACATTTCCTTTGCAATTAAGTGCAAACTCCAAAATAGTTGAGTGTCTGCTCCTGAACCCCAGAGTTACTCCTGTGCCCTTTCACAATAGACGGCCACAGCTCTCAGGGATGTTGGGGAAGCTTTTCTGGGAAACTGCTCCCAGCAAGTTAATGGCCATTACTGCAACTTATTTTAAACAAAATGTACTGGAAAGAGATGATATAAAAATCCGCTTTATTCTTTGGGCACAACAGAAGCATTGAGCTTTGAAGAACAG
>NW_026626176.1:2993-4387 GCF_030028575.1 Malurus melanocephalus
GTTGGTGCAGAAGGAGCTGTTCTGGTGCCAGGCCAGCCAGTAGGGCCTTGCACATCACTTGCAAATGAGCAGTGCCCATGCTTTTGCAGCCCAGGGGATCAGTATGAGTTGTGTTCCACATATTGGAATTCTGCAGGAAATCAATGGCCCCTCGTTGCAGCTGGTCCTCAGAGATCAGAGGGGCTGGCAGGGGCTGGGTGTCATTTCTGAGGACCTTAAGCCACTTTAGCACTATCAGTGTGCTCAAGTTCAAGAGAAGAACTGGCCCGAGCACAGATGCACAAAGAGTGCAGTTCCCAGTGCAGGGCTCTGGGTCTGATTGCATTCCATAAGGACCCACATGCTCCAGAATCCCCAAGAGTGTGGTTTATTGAAGCAACAGGAGAGCAAGTTCAGGATTGCTGCTGTTCAGGGCACTGGCTACTGAGAGTTGATGTGTGTAGCCACTGAAAGTACACTAGGAGAGAGAGTGTACTAATGAGATCGATCTATCTGTCTATCCATCTATCTATCTATCTKTCTATCTATTTATCTGTCTKTCTGTCTGTCTGTCTGTCTGTCTGTCTGTCTATCTATGTAATATTTTCATAAATGAATCTTCCTGGGTCTGCTGCAAGGCAGTTTGAGGTGCAAAGCTCACCTAAAGGTATCTCTTCAGGAGAGGAGGAGAGACGTTCTGACCACTGCTCCTGAGCAGGCAGAGATGTTTCCTGATGTTTCCAGAGATGACTGTTTTTTCCCTGCAGCGATATCTCCCTCCTCCTGCCTCTTCTGCCCTGAGGTTCCCTTTTTGTGGTCTCAATTTTGGCCTGTCCAATGAGGTGGAACTGTTCCATGCTCTAAGTGCGGTGTGGCGACTTTGGCCATATATGCATTACACGACACATGGTTTCCTTCTTTAACATGTTTCCCTCTTAAACATCCCAAAGGGTGTTTAAGTTAATGTGATAATGGGACTTAGTCAGGATCTCTGTAAATGCCAGTGAGAATCCTTAGGTGACAAAAGAGGGAGAATTAAATACCTTGGTCCTCCTCTACACAGTGAGGCRGCCATAGTGGCTCTCTGACCTCCATCAGAGGCTCTTTGTGCCCATCCTTATCTCCCCAATTCCCAGGATTTCTAACAAGACCATAGATGTGAAGAAGGTAGGAATGGAATTGCAGGCATGAAGAGAACATGAACTCCAGAAATGACACTCACAATGTATGAACTCCCACAGGAAGCCACATGCAGRGCCAGGTCAGGGCTGTGGGACTGGGCTGGGTGTCAGTCASTACTGAAAGACAAACAGGACGCAGCAGAAGAGGAGGGAGGCCCTCAGCAGACCCTTGAGAAATGGCACACATTCCCTGTCAGCTGCCTAAGAGTGGGTTGGAGATTGAGTCCCAGATGG
>NW_026626176.1:6242-7887 GCF_030028575.1 Malurus melanocephalus
GTAAAAGCAGTAAAAGCAGTAAAAGCGGTAAAAGCAGTAAAAGCAGAAAGCCAGGCACAGCCTCCTGTGCCCTGTCCCACGCCCTCCCCGTCGTTGCAGTTACGGTCACAGCCAGCACAGGGCGCTTTGGCGCGGGTTCCACCCGGCTTTATCTCACTCACGTGGCAATGGTGGACACAGGCTGCAGAAATGGACCGTGAAAGCGTTCACTTTACGGACTCAGAGGGGAGCTGATCCCAGTGTCCCCTCTGGATAGCAAAAGGAATTGTAGCAGGAACTTCAGGAACATTGAGGTTGAATGCAGGGATGAGYAAAGTCCCAGGRCTGAAGATGAGTTGTATCAGAAACTCGACCACTGTAGCTGGAATTGGGGAAATCCCAAGAAGGCAYGGGGGTAGGAAGCGCGGTGTAGCAATGAAAATCTCTGAGCACCGGCAGAGAAACAGCGCTGGGGCTTGGCAGTGGCTGTCTGGCTCCTGAACACGGCCAGAGAGACTCCCTTGGAAGGGAGGGGGCTCAGGGATCCCGGGGTTTCCCCTGACACACCTGAGCAGATGGTGAGGGCTCCCTTGGTGCCATCAGTGTCAGTAATGTTCCAATGCGGCAGCAAAGGCTGACCTAGGGCTGGACGCCRGGCTCTGGGGCAGCAGCGAGTTCTCTCCCACAAGCATCAGCTCCACCGTTCCCCTCCAAAACCAAACAGGGCAAGAGGACTCAGAGCTGCCCATTCCCCAGCATTTTCCTGCAGCCCAAATTTTCTCAGCATCTCTGCTCTCCAGAGAATGAAAAAGCCTCAAATAGGAGAAGTGCCTGCAGGAGCCCTCATTCCCCTGAACTTGGCAACTCCTTCTGTCTCTTTTAAGTACATGGTCATTATGGTTCTTTTACCGCAAAATGGGGAAAATTCCTAAGATATAAAAAAAAACAAAAGGAGAAACCTGAACCTCCAAAAAATGTTGTTACCTGAATGGCTGTGAATGGCTTGGATACCCAGTAGGGATGTATTTTTTATCTGCTGGAAGGTGGGATCTCTGGTTTAATGTGAGCATCTTGCATTTTGTTTCCCTCAGGAGAAATGGTGAACATGGAAAATCCTGTGATGAAATACACCGAACTGGAAAAACTCGGCAGTGGGTGAGTCCAACTAAAGCTATTTCTATAAAATCACAGGTCGGTTCTTTTGCTGGGCCATTGCCTATCAAGTGTGACATCAGGCAAGCTGCAAACATGTTCAGACACTGGGGTTACACTGCCCCACCTCACAATGTTGCCCAGAGTTTCTAAGGGTGGTCAGAAGGCATTGTCAAAGACAACTTGATGCTGCCAACCTCTTGCCTGCAGCAAGGAACAGGACCTGGAAGATCTCCTGTCTCTCAACCAGGGGATACCTGTGCCTTCATTTCCTTAGCATTTTTGGATATTTCAAAATCATACAGACACACTCCATGGAAYGTGAAGGATCTCGATTTCCTGAAAGAGCAACCTACCCACTGAGAGCTGTCATGTAACAGTTCTTAGGAGCATTTCTTTCCAAGAGTTTGTAGAAGGAAATATTCCATGGCCAGGATTAGAAGCATACAGTTAGGAATTGGTAGCGAGATGAAAGAATAAGCTCTCTTTTTGAGCTGAAGCAGTAACCCCATAT
>NW_026626177.1:0-2647 GCF_030028575.1 Malurus melanocephalus
GAGGAGGAGAGCAAGAGGCCGAAGGCTCTGAGTGACAGCTACGAGCTCTCCACTGACCTGCAGGACAAGAAGGTACTTGGGGACACCTGGGGACACCCGGGGACATCCTCAGGCTGGGCCCCGGCCATGCGGGACAGTCCCAGACCATGTGTGATGGTTACAACCCATGTGTGACAGTGCCCACACTGTGGGACAGTCCCCAGACACATCATGGTCTCTGTTCCCTCACAATGGTTCCTGTCCCCATACGAGGCCACCGTGTCCCCTGTCCCTGCTGTCACCCTCTGTCCCTGGGTGTTGCCTCACCTGTGTCCTTCTCTTGCCCTGTCCCCTCTCTGTCCCTATCGCCACCTGTCCTTGCCCATGTTTTGATGTTCCCATCCCTGTTCTTGTCCCCATCCCTATCCCTGCGTCTTCATCCACATCCCCATGTCCCCATCCATGTCCCCATTCCCATATCCCCATCCGTGTCCCCATCAATGTCCCCATCCGTGTCCCACCCTTGTCCCTATGTCCTCTTCCGCATCCCTGTCCACATCTTCACGTTTCCATCCATGTCCTCATCCTCACGCCCCACCCGCATCTGTCCCCAATCCCTGTCGCCACATCCCCACGTCCCCATCCATATCCCCATCCACATCCCCATCCGTGTCCCCATATCTCCATTCCTGTGTCCCCAACAATGACCTCATCTTCATCCACGTCTCTGTATCCTCATGTCCCCACATCCCCATCCATGTCCCAATCCCCACATCCCCGTGTGGACGTGACCATCCACGTCCTTGTCTCCATGTCCCCATCTGTGTCCCCACGTTCCCATGTCCCCATCCTCATCCATGTCTCCATAACCCCATGTCCCCATGTCATCATCCCCATCCACATTCCGATCCTCACATCCCCACATCCCCATGTTCCCCGTAATGATGTCATCTCCATCCATGTCCTGATCCCAACATCCCCATGTCTTCACCCATGTCTCCATCCATGTCCCCATGTCCCAATCCCCACATCCCCATGTCCCCATCCATGTCCCCACATCCCCATGTCCCCATCCATGTTCCCACATCCCCATGTCCCCATCCATGTTCCCACATCCCCATGGCCCCATCCATGTCTCCATCCATGTCCCCATGTCCCCATCCACATCCTAATCCTTACATCCCCATGTGCCCATCCCCATGTCCTCGTTCCCATCCATATCCTAATTCCCACATCCCCATGTCCCCACCCATGTCCCCATCCATGTCCCCACATCCCCATGTGCCCATCCATGTCCCCATGTCCCCATGTCTCCATCCACATCCCAATCCCCACCTGCCCCCATCCCCATGTCCCCGTGTCCCCACGGTGTCCCCGCGTGCCCGCAGGTGGAGATGCTGGAGCGCAAATACGGCGGCTATTTCCGCTCTCGACGCGCGGCRCGGACGATCCAGGCGGCGTTCCGGCGCTACNGAGGAGGAGAGCAAGAGGCCGAAGGCTCTGAGTGACAGCTACGAGCTCTCCACTGACCTGCAGGACAAGAAGGTACTTGGGGACACCTGGGGACATCCATGGGCTGGGCCCCGACCATGCGAGATGGTCACAGATCATGTGTGATGGTCATCGGCCACATGTGACGGTCACAATCCGCATGTGATGGTCACAACCCACATGTGACGGTTACAACCCACGTGTGATGGTCACAACCCACGTGTGACGGTCACAACCCAGATGTGATGGTCATCAGCCACATGTGATGGTCATCGGCCACATGTGACGGTTACAACCCACGTGTGATGGTCACAACCCACGTGTGACGGTCACAACCCAGATGTGATGGTCATCAGCCACATGTGACAGTCCCCCCTTGTCCTCCTCCCCATCCATGTCCCAATCCCCACATCCCCATGTCCCCACCAATGACGTCATCTTCATCCATGTCCCAATCCCACCATCCCCACGTCTCCATCTGTGTCCCCATCCATGTCCCCATCCATGTCCCCACCCATGCCCCCATCCTCATCCATGTCCCCATATTCCCATGTCCCCATGTCTCCATCCATATCCCCATGTCCCCACTCATGTCCCCGCATCCCCGTGTGCCCACCCATGTCCCCGCCCCCATCGACATCCCAATCCCAACATCCCCATGTGTCCATCCATGTCCCCATGTCCCCATCCTCATCCATGTCTCCATATCTCTACGTCCCTACATCCCCACGTCCTCGTCCCCATCCACATCCCAATCCCCCTATCCCCATGTCCCCATCCTCATCCATGTCTCCATACCTCCATGTCCCCACATCCCCATCTCCCCATCCACATCCCAACACCACCTGCCCCCATCCCCATGTCCCCATCCATGTCCCCATCCATGTTCCCACGTCCCCATCCACATCCCAATCCTTACATCCCCATGTGCCCATCCCCATGTCCTCGTTCCCATCCATGTCCCAATCCCCACATCCCCATGTCCCCATCCATGTCCCCACATCCCCATGTCCCCATGTCCCCATCCACATCCCAATCCCCAACTGCCCACATCCCCATGTCCCCATCCATGACCCCATGTCCCCATGTCCCCGTGTCCCCACGGTGTCCCCACGTGCCCGCAGGTGGAGATGCTGGAGCGCAAATACGGCGGCTATTTCCGCTCTCGACGCGCGGC
>NW_026626177.1:4649-6665 GCF_030028575.1 Malurus melanocephalus
GTCCCTGGGGAAGGGGTGGGGTGGGATTGTGGGTGACCCCGTGACGGGGGCAGGGTGATGTTCTAGGTGACCCTATAACGAGGACAGGGGGCGTTGGTGGCCCTGGAGGAAGGTGAGGTGGCCTGGGTGGCCCTGTGGAAGGACAGGATGGATGTGATGGCCCTGTAGCAAGGACAGGGTGGTGTTTGAGGTGACCCTGTAGAACCCCATTGTAGAATCACGTTCTAGGTAACCCTACAGCACTGTTCTAGGTGTGATGTTCTATGTAGCCCTATAATGATGTTCTAGGTAACCCTACAGTGTCAATCTAGGTAGTCCTACAATGATGTTCTAGGTAACCCTGCAGTCACCTAATGTCACCTACAGTGATGTTCTCGGTAACCCTACAATGATGTTCTAGATAACTCTACAATGATGTTCTAGGTAACCCTATGGTGAAGTTCTGGGTAACCCTACTGTGATGTTCTAGGTAACCCTACTGTGATGTTCTAGGTAACCCTACTGTGATATTCAGGGTCACCCAGTGCTCAAGCCATGACAATGTTCCTTTAGAGAAACAGATGGTCACCTCAAGTGACCCCAAACCAAGGTGACCCTCAGGTGACCCTTTAGATGACCAGGTGACCCCAGATCCRGGAGCAGGTGACATTCTAGGTCACTCTACAGCCAGAGTGACCATCACAGCTGACCCCTGGCCCACCCCCCCAGGAAGCCAGAGAAGGGGATCCAGTACCTGATCGAGAGGGGGTTCCTGTCCGACACCCCCGTGGGCGTCGCCCACTTCATCCTGGAGCGGAAGGGCCTGAGCCGGCAGATGATCGGCGAGTTCCTGGGCAACCGCCAGAAACAGTTCAACCGCGATGTCCTCGAGTAAGGGAGGGCTGTGTCAGCTCGGGGGGAGGCATGGCCGGGGCTCAGGGGGACCCCAGACCCACCCCCCGCTGCGGGGTCTCGGCAGCTGCGTGGTGGACGAGATGGACTTCTCCGGGATGGAGCTGGACGAGGCGCTGCGGAAGTTCCAGTCCCACATCCGGGTGCAGGGGGAGGCGCAGAAGGTCGAGCGTTTGATCGAGGCCTTCAGGTGAGGGGTGGGTCCCTGTCCCCATGTCCCCCTGTCCCCATGTCCCCATCTCCTCTTGTCCCCACATCCCCACCAGGCCAGAGCACACAGCAGTGTGGTCACTATGGGGTGACGTTCTAGGTGACTCTAAGGATTGAAGGGGGACACCAGGGGGTGGTGGCCCCTGTGGGACCAGGTGGCATTCTAGGTGACCCTACAGACTGGCAGGACATCAGGGTGGTGACCCCCAGACCATGGGGTGATCCTGTGGATCAAGGAGGTGACAGGGGGTGGTGGCCCATGTTCTAGGTGACGCTACAGACTGGCAGGACATTGGAGTGGTGACCCCCAGACCATGGGGTGACCCTGTGGATCAAGGAGGGGACATGGGGGTGGTGGCCCGTATTCTAGGTGACCCTACAGACTGGCAGGACATTGGGGTGGTGACTCCCAGACCATGGGGTGACTCTGGGGATCAAGGAGGGGACATGGGGTGGTGGCCCATGTTCTAGGTGACCCTCCAGACATCGGGGTGCTGCCCCCCACTCAGGGACCCCAGGGTGACTGTGGGGGGGCAGAGGCCACCCCGCGAGGCGGCTGCGGCCGTGGGGCACGGTGACCCCATGGGCCRTGGGGGTTGTCCGCCCCGCAGCCAGCGCTACTGCGTGTGTAACGCGGCCCTGCTGCGCCAGTTCCGCAACCCGGACACCATCTTCATCCTGGCCTTCGCCATCATCCTCCTCAACACCGACATGTACAGCCCCAGCGTCAAGGCCGAGCGCAAGATGAAGCTCGAGGACTTCATCAAGAACCTGCGAGGTGAGGCCCCGCCGGTTCCTCAGACCCCGGTGACCCCGTCCAGGGATGTGGTTCTGGAGCAGGGTGGGTTCTAGAGTAGGCCCGAGCATGGTGGGTTCTAGAGCGGGCCTGGCATCACAGGTTCTGGAGCAGCCCTG
>NW_026626177.1:10985-11129 GCF_030028575.1 Malurus melanocephalus
GCCGCGCGGCGCGGGTCCCCCCCGGGAGGCGCTGAACGGGCTCAGCCGGAGCAGTCTGGAGGAGGCGTTCGGTGGGGAGGGGCTCAAGCGCAGCGCCCTGAGCAGCTCCCTGCGGGACCTGTCCGACAGCGGTGAGGGCTGGGG
>NW_026626178.1:0-3991 GCF_030028575.1 Malurus melanocephalus
GGGTGGACAGAGAGTGGACAGTCCAGCAGCAGCTGCTGGCCTTCAGCGCCTTCTGCAGCCTGGACAAACCCGCCAAGTGAGTGGACAACTGGACAACTGGACATTGGGGTGGACAGAGTGGTGGACAGAGAGTGGACATTGGGTGGAGATGGGATGGACAATGGGATGGGTATGGAGTGGATAAGAGTGGATTTTGGGTGGACAGAGTGGACATTGGGGTGGACAGAGAGTGGACATTGAGAGTGGACATTGGGATGGACACAGAGAGTGGACAGAGGAGTGGACACAACACCCATGGACAATGGGTGGACAATGGAATGGATATGGAGTGGATGAGAGTGGACTTTGGATGGACAGAGTGGGCATTGGGGTGGACAGAGAGTGGACAGAGGGGTGGTCACTTGGTCCCATCATGGCGGTCACTCGGTCCCACTCCAGTGGTCACTCAGGCGGTCCCAGTGGTTCCAGTGGTCACTCTGATATCACTCATCCCAGTGGTCACTTGTGGTCACTCAGTCCCATCATGGCGGTGCCGGTGGTCACTCAGGCGGTCCCAGTGGTCACTTGGTCCCAGGCGGTCCTGGTGGTCACTCAGGTGGTCACTCCTGTGGTCACTCTCACAGGTTCCAGGCCAAGGGCAATCTGGAGGTTCTCCTGTCCACCATGTCCCAGTGGTCACTCTGTCCCACCCCAGTGGTCACTCAGGCGGTCCCAGTGGTCCCAGTGGTCACTCTGTCCCACCCCAGTGGTCACTCAGGCGGTCCCAATGGTCACTCTGATGATCACTCAGTCCCAGTGGTCACTCTGTCCCACCCCTGTGGTCACTCAGGCGGTCCCAATGGTCCCAGTGGTCACTCTGCTGATCTGGTGGTCACTCTGATGGTCACTCATGGTCACTCTGATGGTCACTCCACAGGTTCCAGGACAAGGGCAATCTGGAGGTCCTCCTCTTCACCATCCAGAGCGAGCTCAGGGCCAGGCAGTCCCAGTGGTCACTGTGGTCACTCATGGTCACTCTGATGATCTGATGGTCACTCTGATGGTCACTCATGGTCACTCCTGTGGTCACTCTGCAGGTTCCAGGACAAGGGCAATCTGGAGGTTCTCCTCTTCACCATCCAGAGCGAGCTCAGGGCCAGGCAGTCCCAGTGGTCACTGTGGTCACTCTGATGGTCTGATGGTCACTCTGATGATCTGATGGTCACTCCTGTGGTCACTCCGCAGGTTCCAGGCCAAGGGCAATCTGGAGGTTCTCCTGTTCACCATGTCCCAGTGGTCACTCTGGCGGTCCCAGTGGTCACTCAGTCCCATGATGGTGGTGCTGATGGTCACTCTGATGGTCACTCATGGTCACTCCTGTGGTCACTCCGCAGGTTCCAGGACAAGGGCAATCTGGAGGTCCTGCTCTTCACCATCCAGAGCGAGCTCAGGGCCGGGCAGTCCCAGTGGTCACTGTGGTCACTGTTGTCACTCTGATGGTCTGATGGTCACTCTGATGGTCACTCATGGTCACTCCTGTGGTCACTCCGCAGGTTCCAGGACAAGGGCAATCTGGAGGTCCTGCTCTTCACCATCCAGAGCGAGCTCAGGGCCGGGCAGTCCCAGTGGTCACTGTGGTCACTGTTGATGATCTGGTGGTCACTCTGATGATCTGGTGGTCACTCTGATGGTCACTGATGGTCACTCCTGTGGTCACTCTCACAGGTTCCAGGACAAGGGCAATCTGGAGGTCCTGCTCTTCACCATCCAGAGCGAGCTCAGGGCCGGGCAGTCCAAACCGTTCGTGCCCAGCGACGGCCGCAGCATCGCCGACATCAACAAGGTGGGCACCCAGAGTGACCACGGTGACCACGGTGACTGTGGTGACCACCGGGGACATCTGTGGGACATCTCAAACATCTGGGGGACATCTTGGGAACATCTGGGGGACGTGGGGATGGGGGGCCACCATGAGGAACATCTGGGGGACATCTCAGGGACATCTGAGGACATCTGGGGGACATCTGGGGGACGTGGGGATGGGTTCCCACCACCCTGAGGAACATCTGGATGGGTTCCCATCATACCTGGATGGGTTCCCACCACATCTGGATGGGTTCCTACCACCCTGAAGAACATCTGGGGGACGTGGGGATGGGTTCCCACCACCCTAAAGAACATCTGGATGGGTTCCCACCACCCTCAGGAACATCTGGTGGACGTGGGGATGGGTTCCCACCACGAGGAACATCTCAGGAACATCTGGGGAACATCTGGGGGACGTGGGGATGGGTTCCCACCACATCTGGATGGGTTCCCACCATTCTCAGGAACATCTGGGGGACGTGGGGATGGGTTCCCACCACCCTAAAGAACATCTGGATGGGTTCCCACCATTCTGAAGAATATCTGGGGCACGTGGGGATGGGTTCCCACCATGAGGAACATCTGGGGAACATCTCAGGAACGTCTGGGGGACGTGGGGATGGGTTCCCACCACCCTGAAGAACATCTGGATGGGTTCCCACCACCATGAGGAACATCTGGGGAACGTGGGGATGGGTTCCCACCACATCTGGATGGGTTCCCACCATTCTGAGGAACATCTGGATGGGTTCCCACCACACCTGGATGGGTTCCCACCACATCTGGATGGGTTCCCACCCCCCCGGGACCCTCCCCCAGATGTCCCCGTTGCTGACCACTGACCACTTGACCATTGTCCCCACCAGGCCTGGAGCCTCCTGGAGAAGGCGGAGCACGAGCGGGGCGTGGCCCTGCGGGAGGAGCTGATCCGGCAGGAGAAGCTGGAGCTGCTGGCCCAGCGCTTCGACCACAAGGCGGCCATGAGGGAGAGCTGGCTGAGCGAGAACCAGAGACTGGTGGCCCAGGTGGTCATCCTGGTGGTCATCTGGGTGGACATTGGGTGGGAGTGGTCATTGGGTGGTCAGCAGGTGGACCTTCATGGTGGGATGGGGTGGGATTGGTCAGCAGTGGCCATGAGGGAGAGCTGCTGAGCGAGAACCAGAGACTGGTGGCCCAGGTGGTCATCTGAGTGGTCAGCAGGGTGGGAGTGGTCATTGGGTGGTCATTGGGTGGACTTTTGGGGTGGGTGTGGTCATCAGGTGGAAAATGGGGATGGGAGTGGTCATTGGGTGGTCATCAGGTGGACCTTCAGGGGGGTCATTGTGTGGTCATTGGGTGGATCTTCAGGATGGTCATTGCGAGGTCATTGAGTGGTCATCAGGTGGACAATGGGGTGGGATTGGTCATCAGGTGGATCTTCAGGGTGGTCATTGGGTGGACATTCAAGGTGGGATGGTCATCAGAGTGGTCATCAGGTGGACAATGGGGTGGGAGTGGTCATTGGGTGGTCATCGGGTGGACCTTCAGAGTGGTCATTGGGAGGTCATTGGGTGGTCATCAGGTGGACAATGGGGTGGGAGTGGTCAGCAGTGGCCATGAGGGAGAGCTGCTGAGCGAGAACCAGAGACTGGTGGCTCAGGTGGTCATCTGAGTGGACATTGGGTGGACATTGGGTGGTCAGTGGGTGGGAGTGGTCATTGGGTGGTCATCAGAGTGGTCATTCAAGTGGTCAGTGGGTGGGAGTGGTCATTGGATGGGAAAATGGGGTGGGAATGGTCATTGGGTGGTCATTGGGTGGTCATCAGGTGGATCTTCAGGGTGATCTTTGGGTGGGATTGGTCATCAGGTGGTCATTGGGTGGGATTGGTCATTGGGCAGTCATTGGGTGGTCATCCGGTGGACTTTCAGAGTGGTCATTGGTGGTCATTGAGTGGGATTGGTCATTGGGTGGTCATCGGGTGGACAATGGGGTGGGAGTGGTCATCAGGTGGTCATTGGGTGAACCTTCAGAGTGGTCATTAGGTGGGAGTGGTCATCGGGTGGACAATGGGGTGGGATTGGTCAGCAGTGGCCATGAGGGAGAGCTGCTGAGCGAGAACCAGAGACTGGTGGCCCAGGTGGTCATCTGAGTGGACATTGGGTGGTC
>NW_026626178.1:5881-7441 GCF_030028575.1 Malurus melanocephalus
CTCCTTGACCACCATGACCATCTCCTTGACCATTTCCATGACCATGGATGACCATGGATGACCACCAAGGGTTGGTGGCACCATCTTGACCACCTTGACCACCTTGACCTCCTCCTTGACCATCACATTGACCATGGATGACCATGGAGAGATTTTAGGACCTTCTTGACCATCTCTTGACCATCACCTTGACCACAGATGACCACATAGGGCTGGTAGAACCTCCTTGACCATGTCCACCATGTTCTTGACCACCTTGACCATCACCTTGACCATCTGCTTGACCGTAGAGATGTTTTAGGACCTTCTTGACCACCTTGACCACCTCCTTGACCATTGAGAAGTTTTGGGACCACCTTGACCACCTTGACCATCTCCTTGACCACTTCTACCATCACTTTGACCATCTCCTTGACCTCCTTGACCTCTGAGACGTTTTGGGACCTTCTTGACCGTATTGACCACCTTGACCATCACCTTGACCACTTTCGTGACCACCTTGACCATTTTCTTGACCATGGATGACCATGGAGAGGTTTTAGGACCTTCTTGACCACCTTGACCATGTTCTTGACCACCTTGACCACCTTCACCATCACCTTGACCATCTCCTTGACCATTGAGAGGTTTTAGGACCTTCTTGACCACTTTGACCATGTCCTTGACCATCTCCTTGACCATGGATGACCACAGTGAGGTTTTAGGATCTCCTTGACCACCTTGACCATGTTCTTGACCACATTGACCACCTTGACCATCTCCTTGACCATCACCTTGACCATCACCTTGACCACATCCTTGACCACATCCTTGACCACTTCCACATCTCCTTGACCACGTTGACCATCACCTTGACCATGGATGACCATGGAGACATTTTAGGACCACCTTGACCATGTCCTTGACCATCTCCTTGACCATGGATGACCATGGAGAATTTTTTGGACCTTCTTGACCACCTTGACCACGTTGACCATCTCCTTGACTATCTTGACCATCACCTTGAGCGCCTTGACCATGTCCTTGACCACCTACTTGACCATGTCCACCATGTTCTTGACCATGGAGGGGTTTTAGGACCTTCTTGACCACCTTGACCACATCCTTGACCACTTCCACATCTCCTTGACCACCTTGACCATCTCCTTGACCATGAATGACCACGAAGGGTTGGTGGTACCTTCTTGACCACCTTGACCACCTTGACCACCACCTTGACCATCTCCTCGATCTCTTTGTCCACCCCAGGACAACTTCGGCTACGACCTCCCTGCGGTGGAAGCCGCCATGAAGAAGCACGAGGCCATCGAGGCCGACATCTCCTCGTACCACGAGCGCATCCAGGCCGTGGTGGACCTGGCCCAGGAGATGGAGGCCGAGGGCTACCACGACGTCCGGCGTGTCCGAGCGCAGMGGGACAACGTCCTGCGGCAGTGGACGCTGCTGACCGAGCTGCTGCGGGGACGCCGCGCCCGCCTGCGCCAGCACCTGGAGCTGCAGAAGATCTTCCAGGAGATGGTCACCATGATGGACTGGATGGAGGAGATGCAGGTGAAGGGG
>NW_026626179.1:0-575 GCF_030028575.1 Malurus melanocephalus
CAAAATAACATGAAAGAAGGATGTCTTGTTTAAACAATGGTAAGGCTTTGTGTAAGTTGTAGATATATTACAGCTTTTAGGACCTTCCACTTTAAATATATTGCCTTAATAAAATACAAACATGGCAAAAATATTTTTTGAAAAAGAAAAATCTTCTCTATATAACTGTCCTTCTTAGAAAGTGGGTGATACACATAAGTTTATAATACAAAATTGATCAAAGATCTGAAATAAATTAGTAAGTTTGACACTGACCCTGAAGACATCTTGACCTGCTCACTGATTCAAGTAAGCGGTCTCTTACATTCAGTGACACTAAGCCTTCTCAAAATATAAATGCATATTCATCTTGGTTGTGCATTTGCACAATGACAGAAATAAACAGTTTCAAATGAGCAATAGTTTGTGTAGCATTTTGTGTAGCATTTGTCAATATGGATTCTGGAATTGCAGCTACAGAAATATTTAATCCTTTCCATTCTATGTGCTACATAGMAGTGGGGAYCATTAAAAGTGCCTCTTGCTAAACCTGTTGTAAAAAGTATCCCTGTGCATCAATAAGATCATCTCTCAAT
>NW_026626179.1:3974-4932 GCF_030028575.1 Malurus melanocephalus
GTGTTAATTCCTTAACAATACCTTTTTGAAAAGAACATTTTAATTCAACCAAGTACTTTGGAAAACTGAATTTCAAAACAATATCTATAACRAAAGMGTTCCCARGAAGTTTCCTTTTTTAMRATCACCAAGATATAGGATGTAAAAGTGAACATTGTACACTATGCCAGGTTACAGAGAAACCCAAAGGACAAGTTDAACACCTCTAAAGAGCTGTCCAAATTATTTATATCGGAAATTTGGCAATAAACTTTATTTAATTTTCAAACCACTATGAAATATAAAGGTGGGTTTTTATTTAATGAAGGTTTCTATAGTCACTATGTTGCCTCTGGCAGTGGCTGGTGATGTGCCTGGAGTAGAGTAGCGCAAAAATATGGCACACAAAGCAAAACTTCATAGTCTTACCCTCCACTGGGAAACGGCAACCTACATATTAGGAATTTTSTCTAAGCCAGACATAATATCCTTGGATTTAAAACACAGAGAAATATTTTACTTCTATTCTTATTTGYATTTTGCAGCACTGAAAGCGCCACAAAAAGACAGCAGAGTTTGTATTGTGCTGATGAGCTGCCTGCATTTTTTGCACAGTAAACAGTGCTCTTGGTAATTCTTTGCATTGGTTTGAAGAGTATTTGTCAAACACCAGGTTTTCTGTAAAAAAGCTTAGATATAATTCATTCCAGTCATCAAAACTGGTGTGAAACCTAAAAATACACGTTTAAATACAAACACTAAAAATATTCCCCAAAAATCGTACTGGAAATACACTTAATGCTATTAAGGAGCATTCAGAACTAATCAGAATCAATAGTGTAAGAATCATTCTATAAGCGTTTTCAGTGCATTCACATATGATAAAAAAAATAAAATAAAGAAGAATATGCCCAGCCATGAAGGTGAACAAAACTATCCTGCTATTCTTAATTGCTACTTCATCTCACCACTTTTCAGC
>NW_026626179.1:9627-10373 GCF_030028575.1 Malurus melanocephalus
ACACAAATAATGAATCAGAAATATAAGGTGTACTGACGAGTGCAACTAACTCAGTAACTATACCACAACTTTAATTTTTACTTTCCGCCTTTGACTCAGGAATTGCACACCTATTCTGGTGATGGAATAATTCACTCTGTTCAAACCCTGCTAGTGCTGAGGACTTTAAGTGTTTCATTATCCTATAGACTCGACAACAACAATACCCATTTTACTTCAGAAATCTGATTTACCTAAACTGTGAGGTAACAGACTCCCAGGCTATCTTATGACAATCATTAATTATCTCAAGTTTTCCTTACTATTTTTCACTTTCTTTCTATTTACTTGGGGTAACAAACGTAAGCATGATCCCCATTTATCATAATTTATAATTCTTCTTTCTTGAATATCAATTCTATCTAAGTGAAGAACTCAGTATTCTCTGAGTTAAKAGATATGCTGGTAGATGAAATCTGCTTATAACTGCTGAAAAGAAAATTAAGCCTAGTACACTCAAACCTTCAGCCCTCAAACCAAAATAACTGATGTTCTCTGAACTTCHTTTTGAGAAAACTTGTGTGATCCTTTTGACAACTTGGAGATTTCTATCGCACTTTCAGATTTCTTTTGGATGGTTTAGAAGAATCGTTTTACATTTGTGGACAAATCGTGGTCTACCTGTTACAAATTCTGATTTTCTGTTTCTGATCAAACACTGCCTTTTAAACTGCTTGAGATTGAAACCACTCCTAGTAAACTTTCAT
>NW_026626180.1:0-823 GCF_030028575.1 Malurus melanocephalus
GCGCTGAGCATGGAGCTGACCAGCACCTCCTTCATGCGCCAGTTGAAGTCCATCTTGAGGAGCTCCACCTCGGCGCGGATGAGCTCCGGCGACAGGCAGCAGGCGTGGCTGGGCATGGCCTCCACGCCGTACATCTGCCTCGTGTGCTGCTTCCACGTCTCCTTGAGCACCGTCAGGTAGTCCCTGCCCCGGGCCGGCACCTCGGCCGTGTCCCTGGGGCCGATGGTGGCCACTTGTGCCACCAGCCCGGCCTTGCGCAGGTCACAGTTCAGCTGCAGGAACGGGATGTACATCCCGAAGCTGGGGACATGGGGAAAAGGGGTTTGTGAGGTTTAAAGAGTTATCCCAGTGGGATCCTACTCCCATCCCGAACCTGGGGAACACAGAGAAAGGGGTTTCGTCAGGTTTAAAAGCTTATTTAGGAACTGGATCCCATTCCCATCCCGAAGCTGGGAAATGATGAGGGGAAAAGGGATTCTGTAATGTTAAAAAAGTTATTTAGGAACTGGATCACAGTCCTATCCTGAACCTGGGGAAATGAGGGGGAAAAGGGGTTTTGTAAGGTTTAAAAAGTTATCCCAGTGGGATCCTATTCCCATCCTGAACCTGGGGAACAATGGGATAACACTCCCATCCCGAAACTGGGAAAGTGTGGGAAAAAGGGATTTTATAATGTTTAATAAGTTATTTAGGAACTGCATCACAGTCCCATCCCGAAACTGGGAAAGAGTGGGGAAAAGGTGTTTGCTCCCATCAAGCTGGACTAGGGATCAATGTCACAGAGTGTCCTGCCACGCAGGAATGTGACAGAGAAGAGGGACAG
>NW_026626180.1:1128-2323 GCF_030028575.1 Malurus melanocephalus
TGTGGAAAATCTGTAAAGTCTGAAAGGCTGTAAAGCCTGTAAAATTTGTAAAGTCTGTAAAATCAAATCTGTAAAGTCTGTAAAATCTGTAAAATATTTGTGAAATCTGTAAAATCTGTGAAATCTGTAAAATCTGTAAAATCCGTAGTCTGTAAAGTCTGTAAAATCTGTAGTCTGTAAAATGTGTAAAATGTGTCAAGTCTGTAAAATCTGTAAAATAAAATCTGTAAAGTTTGTTATATCTGTAAAATAAAATCTATAAAATATAAAATCTATAAAATCTGCTCGACAGGAAGGAAGGAATCCCAGAATCCCAGAACCATCAGGGTGGCAGTGACAGGCTGTGACAGTGACACCAGGACAATGAGGTTTCCTGTGAGATGTGGAATCTCCAAAATCTCTGGAATTTGCAGCTCGAGCTGCAGTGAGGAGTTTCCAGTTGGGATTTAGAGGTCACCAATGCCCAGCCTGGTACTCTCACCGTGGGATGAACCCACAGAAAAACACCCTGGGGAAAAATGAGCAGGGAAAGAGCCAAARGGAGGAGGGGAGCACAGGAATTACAGAGTAACTGAGACAGAAATTCAGGGACAGCCACAAGAAGGACATAAAGCACTCAGGGTGCTCAGTTCTGCTCTCTGCTTCTCCCTGGGTCTCGTTTCTCAAGCTGAAATGAGGATTTCCAGTTGGGGAGTGATGGAGAGAGCAGGAAAAAAGATAAAAGAGGAGGAGGGGAGCACAGGAATTACAAAGTAACCAAGAGAGAAATTCAGAGAGAGCCACAGAAGGACACGGAGGGGCTCAGTTCTCTTTCTGCTCCTCTCTGGGCCTGTTTCGAAAACTGCAGCAAGGATTTCCAGCTGGGGAACAATGGGGAGAGCAGGGAAAAAGATAAAAGGGGAGAAGGGGAGAGCACAGGAATTACAGAGTAACTGAGAGAGAAATTCAGGGACAGCCAGAGGAGCACATGGAGCACTCAGCTCTGCTCTCTGCTCCTCCCCAGGCCTCGTTCCTCAAGCTGAAATGAGGATTTCCAGTTGGGGAGTGATGGAGAGAGCTCGAAAAAAGATAAAAGAGGAGGAGGGAAACACAGGAATTATAGAGAAATTCAGGGACAGCCAGAGGAGCTCCCAGAGCACTCAGTTCTCTCTCTGCTCCTCCCACCCCTCCCATTCCCACGTGGGAACATCATCGA
>NW_026626180.1:3153-6367 GCF_030028575.1 Malurus melanocephalus
CCACCCCTCCCATTCCCACGTGGGAACATCATCGAGCTCTCCAGGCAAGGATGGAGGAGTTTGGAGTGAAAAACAGCCCCAGAGATTGACAAAGGCCCTGCAAGGACAGCTCTGCCTTTACCTCCTTGACCACAGCACCGATGAACCGCCGCGCCAGGACGATGGTGGTCACGATCAGCACGTTGGAGTCGATGAGGTGGAAGTTCTGTGGGGGATAAAACTGGAATTAGTCCAAAACCGAAATTATTTCAAAACTGGAATTATTCCAGAACCGAAATTATTCCAAAATCAAAATTATTCCAGAACTGAAGTTACTCCAGAACAGAAATTATTCCAAAACCAGAATTATTCCAAAACTGACATTATTCCGAAACTGAAAATATTCCAAAACCAAATTTTTTCCAAAACTAAAATTAATCCAGAACTGAAATTATTCCAAAACCGAAATTATTCCAGAACTCAAATGATTCCAAAACCAAAATGATTCCAAAACCAAAATGAGTCCAAAACCGGAATTATTCCAAAACCGAAGTTACTCCAAAACCAAAATTATTCCAAAATTTGTACCCCAAAAGGGAAATTATTCCAGAACCAAAAGTATTCCAGAACTGAAAATTCTTCCAAAACTGAAATGATTCCATTTCCATCAAGCAGCAGGAACCTCCCAAATGATCAACTCCCAAAATAAACTCCCAAGCTCTCTCTTCCAAGACAACACCAAGCAGCCCAAAATGCCGAAAACAGGAGCAACCCTGAAGGGTCAAAGGTCATTTTTACCAAACAAAACCTTTAAATTTTTTTTGTTTAGTGACTCAGAATCAGGCTGGAGGTGTCAGCCACCCTCTGGTGCTCACCAGGGATGTGTGGGATGGAGGGTGTGAGGGTGGGTACCACCACACGGTCTTGTAGATGTTGATGTAGTGCACGAACAGCGCGACGAGGTGGCAGAAGAAGAGCTGCAGCTCGAACAGGACGCTCCTCTCCACGGGCAGCTCGGGGATCTTGCAGTGCCGCAGGGGGACCACGGTCTGAGCGGCCAGAGGGGGGCTGGACAGCCCTGTGCCCGAGCCACTCCTGCCAGAAAAACACAGGGGAATGTCCTCCAGCTCACCCACACAGATGTGAGATCAATGGGAAACTCAAGTTTTGGGTGGCCAGCAGAAATTTCCAGTATCAGCGWCCCAGGGTGACTGRGAGCAGGRATTYGCCCACCCAGAGCAATATTTAGGACACAGATCCTGCAGTCTGGGGAACGGGATGAGCTCTAAGTTTGGGGAATAGGATGAGCTCCAAGGCTGGGGAATGGCATGATCTTGAAGGCCAGGAACAGGATGAGTTCTAAGTTCTGGGAACAGGACGAGCTCCAAGTTTGGGGAACAGGATGAGCTCTAACTCTGGAGAACAGGATGAGCTCTGAGTTTGGGGAACAGGATGAGCTCTAAGGTCAGAGAATGGGACGAGAGCTCTAAGGTTAGGAACAGGATGAGCTCTAAGTTTGGAGAACAGGACAAGCTCTAAGTTTGGGGAATAGGATGAGCTCTAAATCTGGGGAACGGGATGAGCTCCAAGTTTGGGGAATGGGACGAGCTCTAAGGACAGGAACAGGATGAGCTCCAAGGCTAGAGAACAGGACAAGCTCTAAGTTTGGGGAACAGGATAAGCTCTAAGTTTTGGGGAACAGGATGATCTCCAAGGCTGGGGAACAGGACGAGCTCTAAGTTTGAGGAATAGGATGAGCTCTAAATGTGGGGAATGGCATGATCTCTAAGAACAGGAATGGGATGAGCTCTAAGTTTGGGAACAGGGTGATCTCTAAGTTTGGGAACAGGATGATCTCCAAGGTGGGGAACAGGATGAGCTCTGTGTTTTGGGAACAGGACAAGCTCTCTGTTTTGGGAACAGGACAAGCTCTATGTTTGGGGAACAGGACAAGTTCTCTGTTTGGGGAACAGGACGAGCTCTATGTTTTGGGAACAGGATGAGCTCTATGTTTTGGGAACAGGACGAGCTCTAAGTTTGGGAACAGGACGAGCTCTCTGTTTTGGGAACAGAACACTCCCCAAATCCCTCCCCACCCCCATCACCCCATCCAGCTGTCCCGTTCCCCCCATGGCAGCACCATGACCGTACCTGGTCCGTGAGCGCACTCCGGTGACCGAGGAGCCCGCGGGGTGCGCGGAGGCGCCGGCAGCCCCGGGTTCACACAGCGGGGTCCGGCAGTAGGAGCTCCTGTTGGGACCCCGGCGTCCCCCGGCCATCCCCGGCACCTGCGGGGTCCTGGCAGCTCACTGCGGGCTCAGCACTGCACCAGACACCGAGGGATTAGTGTTTGGTAATTAATGATATTGATTAGTTATTGATTAGCATTGATTAGTTATTGCTGGCTTCTCTGTCATGGACCCGAGCCACCACCCCAAATTCCATGGGATAACCCAAAGTCCATAAGATACCCCAAATTCCATGGGATAACCCAAATTCCATAGGATACCCCAAATTCCATGGGATAACCCACCCCAAATTCCATGGGATAACCCAAATTCCATGGGACACCCCAAATTCCATGGGAAAACCCAAAGTCCGTAAGATACCCCAAATCCCATGGGATAACCACCCTAAATTCCACGGGATAACCCAAATTCCATGGGATAACCCAAATTCCATAGGATAACCCCAAATCCCATGGGATAACCACCCTAAATTCCACGGGATAACCCAAATTCAATGGGATAACCCAAATTCCATGGGAAATGTGGGGCTGCAGGAAAATTTTGGGGGTCACAGGGGCTCTCAGGGAGCTGTGAGGGAAATGTGGGGCACAAATGGGGCTGAGGGGGCTCTGCAGGAGCTGTAAAAGGGAAATTTGGGAGCACAGTGGGGCTGAGGGGGCCTCAGGAGCTTTGAGAGGAAAATGTGGGGCACAAATGGGGCTGAAGGGGCTCTGGAGGAGCTGTGAGAGGGAAATTGGGGCACAGTGGAGCTGAGAGAGTTGTGAGATGGAAATGTGGGAACACAAAGAGCGCTGAGGGGTCCAGGGAGCTCTGGGAGAATGAAATGTGGGGCACAAATGGGCTGAGGGAACCACAGGCGCTCTGAGGGAGCTGTGAGATGGAAATCTGGGAACACAAAGAGCGCTGAGGGGCCCCGGGGGCTCTGAGGGCCCGGCCAGAACTGCGGCGGGACCCTCGGGGGCTTTCAAAACCCCACCGGGACACTC
>NW_026626180.1:7067-8400 GCF_030028575.1 Malurus melanocephalus
GGGGCTCTGAGGGCCCGGCCAGAACTGCGGCGGGACCCTCGGGGGCTTTCAAAACCCCACCGGGACACTCAAAACCCGCATGGGAGCGCCATGGAACGCTCCGGGAGGAATCCTGAGCACTCCCCGAAGCCGCGGGGCTCTGAGAGTCTCTGAGGGGGCTGTGAGGAGCTGTGAGAGGCTGTGAGGGGCTGTGAGGGGCGCTGAGGGGCTGTGAGGGCGGCTGAGGGGCTCTGAGTGGGCTCTGAGGGGCTGTGAGGGCTCTGAGGGGCTGTGAGGGGCACTGAGGGGCTGTGAGGGGGCTCTGAGGGGTTCGGGGGCTCCGGGCGAGGCCGCGGCGCGGGAGCCGCCCCCCTCAGCGCGGCGGGGCGGAGCGATCCGCGGGCCTCTCCCGCGCCCCGCCCGCCGTCCGGGCCGCTCCCCGCGGCCGCCGAGCGGGCTCTCCCCCCCTCCCCACGCCCGTTCCGCCCGTTCCCCGCCGGTTCCCCCCTCAGGCCCGGCCCGGCCCCCCTCACCCATCGCCGGCCGCCGCTCCGCCTGCGCCGGCCACAATATGGCGGGCGGGGCGCGACGGCRGCCGGCGCGGGCCAAACCTCCCGCGGAGCGCGAACGCGCCGTAACCACGCCCATTACATTAACCACGCCCCCTTCATGACCACGCCCCCCAACCATGCCCATCCCATTCCCAAAGAGGTTTTGGGATTTTTTTGGGGATTTTTTTTGGGATTATTTTGGGATTTTTTTGGGGAATCATCCCTTTTATTCCATCTCTGGCACAGCGGAAGATTATAGGGATTTTTTTTTTGATTTTTTAGGGAATCATCCCCTTTCTTTCACTCCTGGGATAGGGGAAGGTTATTGAGATTTTGGGATTTTTTTGGGGGATTTTTTTTGGGGATTCATCCGCTTTATTCCATCCCTGGGACAGAGGAACTTATTGGGATTTCAGGATTTTTTTAAGGGTTTTTTTTTTAGGAAATCATCCTACTTTATTCCACCCCTGGGATAGTGGAAGYTATTGGGATTTTGGGATTTTTTTAGGGATTTTTCCAACTGAAATTTGGTATTTTTGGGATTTTATATTATTTATCAAATCATTGAATATGAATAAAAATGAAAACGAAAATTAATTAAAATAATTTATTATTTTTCATTCAAACTTAAATTTTATTTTCATTCCAGGAAAAGCTGCTCTCAAAGTATTTTTTTTTTCCTAAAAAAACGTCAAATAAATGTTTTTAAAAACATTTTAATAATGTAATAAAATGTTTGTAAAATATCCAAGAAATTCCCATTTCTACTTTCTCTCAGTTTTTCCCATAAAAATCCTACAAAA
>NW_026626181.1:0-1434 GCF_030028575.1 Malurus melanocephalus
AGAGATGCAGGATGCATCGGGATCTGCCAGCAGTGGCCACCCCGGGCAAAAAAAATCCTCCGGGGTTATCTCGGGATGGGATTAAACCAGGTCTAAAGCTGCCCTTCTGATCCAAAGCTCCAGGATGCATCGGGATCTGCCAGCAGTGGCCACTGGGCAAAAAAAATCCTCCGGGGCTACCTCGGGGTGGGAACAGAAGGGTCACGGTGCTCGCCACCGGCACCTCTGGACCCGGGGCAGGGCAATGGCACATTCACCGCGCGGAGCTCCGGGGAGAGCCGGGGCCGCACTGACCCTCCCGCGGAGCTCACCCCGAGTGGAAAGAGCAGCTCAGCTCAATCTCACCGCGCGGAGCTCCGGGGAGAGCCGGGGCCGCACTGACCCTCCCGCGGAGCTCACTCCGAGTGGGGACAGCGTGGAGAGAGCAGCTCAGCTCTATCTCACCGCCCGGAGCTCCGGGGAGAGCCGGGGTCACACTGACCCTCCCGCGGAGCTCACCCCGAGTGGAAAGAGCAGCTCAGCTCTATCTCACCGCCCGGAGCTCCGGGGAGAGCCCCGGCCGCACTGACCCTCCCGCGGAGCTCACCCCGAGTGGACACAGCGTGGAAAGAGCAGCTCAGCTCTATCTCACCACACGGAGCTCCTCGGGGAGAGCCGGGGCCGCACTGACCCTCCCGCGGAGCTCACCCCGAGTGGAAAGAGCAGCTCAGCTCTATCTCACCACACGGAGCTCCGGTGAGAACCGGGGCCCCACTGACCCTCCCGCGGAGCTCACCCCGAGTGGGGACAGCGTGGAGAGAGCAGCTCAGCTCTATCTCACCGCCCGGAGCTCCGGGGAGAGCGGGGGCCGCACTGACCCTCCCGCGGAGCTCACCCCGAGTGGAAAGAGCAGCTCAGCTCTATCTCACCGCCCGGAGCTCCGGGGAGAGCCGGGGTCACACTGACCCTCCCGCGGAGCTCACTCCGAGTGGGGACAGCGTGGAGAGAGCAGCTCAGCTCTATCTCACCGCCCGGAGCTCCGGTGAGAACCGGGGCCGCACTGACCCTCCCGCGGAGCTCACCCCGAGTGGACACAGCGTGGAGAGAGCAGCTCAGCTCTATCTCAGCTCACGGAGCTCCGGGGAGAGCCCCGGCCGCACTGACCCTCCCGCGGAGCTCACCCCGAGTGGAAAGAGCAGCTCAGCTCTATCTCACCGCCCGGAGCTCCGGGGCCGCACTGACCCTCCCGCGGAGCTCACCCCGAGTGGACACAGCGTGGAGAGAGCAGCTCAGCTCTATCTCACCTCACGGAGCTCCGGGGAGAGCCGGGGCCGCACTGACCCTCCCGCGGAGCTCACTCCGAGCGGAGAGAGCAGCTCAGCTCTATCGCACCGCGCGGAGCTCCGGGGAGAGCCGGGGCCGCACTGACCCTCCCGCGGAGCTCACCCCGAGTGG
>NW_026626181.1:2936-4841 GCF_030028575.1 Malurus melanocephalus
TCCCGCGGAGCTCACCCCGAGTGGGGACAGCGTGGAGAGAACAGCTCAGCTCAATCTCACCGCCCGGAGCTCCGGGGAGAGCCGGGGCCGCACTGACCCTCCCGCGGAGCTCACTCCGAGTGGGGACAGCGTGGAGAGAGCAGCTCAGCTCTATCTCACCGCATGGAGCTCCAGGGAGAACCGGGGCCGCACTGACCCTCCCGCGGAGCTCACCCCGAGTGGAAAGAGCAGCTCAGCTCTATCTCACCGCACGGAGCTCCGAGGAGAACCGGGGCCGCACTGACCCTCCCGCGGAGCTCACCCCGAGTGGAAAGAGCAGCTCAGCTCTATCTCAGCTCACGGAGCTCCGGGGAGAGCCGGGGTCGCACTGACCCTCCCGCGGAGGTCACTCCGAGTGGAGAGAGCAGCTCAGCTCTATCTCACCGCCCGGAGCTCGCAGACAGACCCAGGTTTTGCCCGGCTCCGCCCGTGCAAACAAGTGCCAGGAGCCAAGATCACCGTGACGGCGCCGTGCCCGTGCCCTGCCCACCCCGAGAGCTCTCCAGCGGCTTCCGAACACCTCCCTTCATCCCCTTCCAGCTCATTCCGTGCCTCTCAGCCACGCCAGCCCCGCTTTTTTCTCCTTCCTCTCCCTGTCCGTGTCCCTTCCTCTGTCCCTGCCGTGCTCTGGGCTCGCTGCCCGGCCCCGGGGAAAGGTCCCGACAGGAGCGGCTTTCTCCACCCGGTGATGTCAGCGCGGCTCGGATCTGCCCAGGCAATGAAAACTGAGATTACAGGATCGGAACTGCTCCCGGCCCCGGCACCAAGAGGTGGAGACGGCCGGGAGGCCCCGGGGCTGTGCCTGAATCCGGAGAGCGGAGGGGAATTCGGGGGTCTCCTGGGGGGAAGGAGGGTCCGGAGGGGCASGGCGAGGATTTAGTGCTGGCTGAGAGCCGGACCGGCTCTTTTTTTTCTCTGGGATGGCAGCCAGAGGCTGATGGGCACGAAAAAAACCTACGGGGCTCGCAGCATCTCCCACCGGTGTGGCCCGCCCCAGGAAAGCTGTTCCCGACCCCGCAGCCCTTTCCTGGCACAGAGATCTCGGGCTGGACGGCACCTGCTGTGCTCGGAAGGAGCTGAGCTCAGGAGAGCCCCAGGCAGGTCCCTGCACGTCCCAAAACTCAAATGGCCGCGATCACCAGCCCCGGTGCGGCTCCAAAACCCAAACAGCCCCCGGCAGGTCCCTGCACGTCCCAAAGCTCAGATGGCCGCGATCACCAGCCCCGGTGCGGCTCCAAAACCCAAACAGCCCCAGGCAGGTCCCTGCACGTCCCAAAGCTCAGATGGCCGCGATCACCAACCCCGGTGCGGCTCCAAAACCCAAACAGCCCCCGGCAGGTCCCTGCACGTCCCAAAGCTCAGATGGCCGCGATCACCAACCCCGGTGCGGCTCCAAAACCCAAACAGCCCCAGGCAGGTCCCTACAGGTCCCAGAGCCGAACCGGACACGGCGGAGTGCAGATGGAATTTGGGCATTGCTGTCACCCATAATTGGCAGCTTGAACGCCCGGGGGGATAGGGGATCAAAGGATCGAGGTGTTGCCCCCCGCCCCTGCCCGGGCAGGGGAAGGGCTCCGCTCCCTTTTCGTCAGAAGGCGTCAGCTCCACTGGAAACTTTGAGTAAGCGACTTTGCCGGCGAGGGCAGGGAGATTCCTGGCGGAGGTGTTGGCACCTGCCACCCTCCCCGGGGCCACGCTCTCCTCTCCCCGACGCGGGCAGCGCTTCCCTGGCAGCCGCAACCGCTGCTCCGCGGCTTTCGCTGCTCCGCGGCTTTCGCTGCTCCGCGGCTGCGCCAGGGAACGCGGTGGCACCGGGGTGAGCAGTGCACCCACCGCCAGACCCACAGCCCCCACTGACACCCACCG
>NW_026626181.1:5896-7703 GCF_030028575.1 Malurus melanocephalus
CACGGTAGCCCCTTCCTCGCACACCCAGCACCGCCCGTCCCGCGGGACAATCCGCCCCTCTCCACCCGCAGGGAGCACCCGGCACCGGGAGAGGGAGAGGCCGCCGGGGGCCCTGAGCAGGGAGCGGGATAAGGGACAGGTTTTACTGGCACGGTGAGAGTGGGGGGACACGGCGGAGGAGTTGTTTGTTGGGACAGGGACTCCTAAACGCTGGGAGAGGCTGCAGGGTGGCGTCTCCTGGGACAGGCTGAGGTGTTTCGGGGGAGGGAGAGCAATAGGGAAGTTTTTTTTGGGGCAGTGATAGAGGGTGATGGGAACAGGGAGAGCAGCTGGGGCATTTTGGGGTGCCCCAGGCAGTGTCCGCTGCCCGAATGGGATGAAGCGCACCCTGTCCACACCGCACCATGGGGTCACCTCACCGGGTGCTTTGGGAGGGTGTTGCAGTCACCCCCTTCCCTATCCCACCACCCGCCCCTTCCTCAGCACCACCGAGCTTTGAAGAGCCACCAGAGCCTCGAGAAATCACGGGCTTTTCCCGTGAAAAGCCACCACCTCCTGTCCTGGCTCTGGGACCGCCAGAGCCCCAGGACGGTGCCACAGCCCCGTGCGGCTGCCGCTCTACACCCACGGTCCCACCCCTTTCACCGGGAGCGCTGCCGCATTCCTGTCATTCCGATCGGGATGGCGAGAACGCTTCTGAGCGCTGCTAGCCCCCAGCACCACCCGAAATGCCCAGTTGGGGTCTTCTCCGCCCGAATTTTCCTACCTGCACACGGCAATCGCACAACCCGGCAGGTGCCCGGAGTTCCGCTGTTTCCTCGCCGGGAGCAGGGCACGTTTAAAACCTGGCCCTTCCCCGCCCCTGGGGATGACACASCGGCAGAAACTCGCGGGCCGGCCCTCCCCACGGCTGCCTCTGAGAGATGGGGTTCGCCAAAATGCGCCCAAAATGGCCTGAGGAGCGGGGGGTGGTCCTGTCCCGAGGGGTTGTGACCTCTGCAGAGGAGGGGAGAGTGAAGGGCAGAGAGAACTTTGTCCCCTGGGTCACTGCCTTCGTCCCCAGGGTCAGCACTGCCTTCGTCCCCAGGGTCAAGGGTCAGAACTGCCTTTGTCCCCTGGGTCATTGCCTTCGTCCCCAGACTCAGCACTGCCTTCATCCCCAGGGTCAATGGTCAGCACTGCCTTTGTCCCCATGGTCAAGGGGTCAGCACTGCCTTTGTCCCCATGGTCAGCACKGTCTTCATCCCCAGGGTCAGTGGTCAGCACTGCCATTGTCCCCATGGTCAGCACTGATTTGTCCCCAGGGTCATCAATGCCTTCATCCCCTTGGTGAAGGGTCAGCATTGCCTTCATCCTCAGGGTCAAAGGTCAGCACTGCCTTCATCCCCATGGTCAGCACTGCCTTCGTCCCCAGGGTCAGCACTGCCTTCGTCCCCAGGGTCAAAGGTCAGCACTGCCTTCATCCCCACGCTCAAGGGGTCAGCASTGCCTTTGTCCTCAGGGCCAGTGGTCATCACTGCCTTCATCCCCATGGTCAGCACTGCCTTCATCCCCAGGGTCAAGGGTCAGCATTGCCTTCATCCCCATGGTCAGCACTGCCTCCATCCCGAGGGTCAGCACTGTCTTCATCACCAGGGTCAATGGTCAGCACTGCCTTTGTCCCCATGGTCAGCACTGCCCTCATCCCCACAGTCAAGGGGTCAGCACTGCCTTCATCCCCAGGGTCAGCACCGCCTTTGTCCCCACGGTCAATGGTCAGCACCGCCTTCGTCCCCATGGTCAGTGGTCAGCACTGCCTTTGTCCCCA
>NW_026626182.1:0-1767 GCF_030028575.1 Malurus melanocephalus
ATTGGGGACAGTGTGACACACCCGGGGACAGCTGTGACACAGCCGGGGACGCCTATCGTACACAGGGACACCTATCATACATGGGGACATGGCGCCATGCCACTCATCTGGGGACTGCTCCCGATCACCTGGGGACAATTGGGGACATTGGGGACAGTGTGACACACCCGGGGACAGCTGTGACACAGCCGGGGACACCTATCGTACATGGGGACAACTGTGACACCTATCACACACAGGGACACGGCGCCATGCCACTCATCTGGGGACTGCTGCCGATCACCTGGGGACAATTGGGGACAGTGTGACACACCTGGGGACAGTGTGACACACCTAGGGACAGCTGGGGACACCTATCATAGCACAGGGACACCTATCATACACAGGGACACCTATCGTACACAGGGACACCTATCGTACACAGGGACATGGCACCATGCCACTCATCTGGGGACTGCTGCCGATCACCTGAGGACACAGGGGACAGTGTGACACACCTGGGGACACCTATCATACACAGGAACACCTATCATACACGGGGACATGGCACCATGCCACTCATCTGGGGACTGCTGCCCATCACTTGGGGACAATTGGGGACAATTGGGGATAGCTGTGACACAGCTGGGGACACCTATCATACACAGGGACATGTATCGTACATGGGGACATAGTGGCATGCCACTCATCTGGGGACTGCTGCCGATCATCTGGGGACAATGGGGACACAGCTGTGACACCTGGGGACAGCTGTGATAAACCTGTGACACCTATCATACACGGGGACACCTATTGTACACAGGCACATAGCACCATGCCACTCATCTGGGGACTGCTGCCGATCACCTGGGGACACAGGGGACAGTGTGACACACCTGGGGACAGTGTGACACAGCCAGGGACACCTATCATACACAGGGACACCTATCATACACAGGGACATGTATCGTACGTGGGGACATAGCACCATGCCACTCATCTGGGGACTGCTGCCAATCACCTGGGGACAATTGGGGACAGAGGGGACAGTGTGACACACCTGGGGACAGTGTGACACACCTAGGGACAGCTGGGGACACCTATCATAGCACAGGGACACCTATTGTACACAGGGACACCTATCATACACAGGGACATGGCGCCATGCCACTCATCTGGGGACTGCTGCCGATCACCTGGGGACACAGGGGACAGTGTGACACACCCGGGGACATGGCTGGGGTCATGTCACACCAAGTGACACACCTGGGGACACCTGTCACACTCAGTCACACCTGGGGACACAGCTGCGACACACCTGGGCACACCTGGGTCACACCTGTCACACCCGGGACACACCTGTATCATCCATGTACCACCCCCAAAGACACCTGTCACACATCTGGGGACACCTGGGCCACACCTGGGCCACACCCAGGTCACACCTGGGCTCACCTGTGTCCCCCATGCACTCCCCTGTTGTCCCCAAATCTGCCCCGGTCTCCTCTGGGGTCCCTCCCCTTGTCCCCAACCCCCTCCTGGTCCCCTCGCTGTGTCCCCCACCCTATCCCGGCTGTGTCCCCAGCTGTCCCCAGCTGTCCCCGCGCTCTCACCGTGCCCTGGGGACTCTGGCTGGGCACCACCATCCTGACTCCGGCCGGCAGCGATGTCACCGTCACCGGGGCCTTGCCGGGCCCGGCCGAGCGCACGGTGACCAGCGGGGGACCGGCCGTGGCCGCGGGGGGACCGGTCACCTTCAGCACGGCCGGGACACCTGGGGGGACACGG
>NW_026626182.1:5282-8298 GCF_030028575.1 Malurus melanocephalus
GCGCGGGGGCGGCGGGCAGTTCGTACTTCTGCAGCTGCAGCAGGTACGAGTCGGCCGTGGGCACCGCCCCCCAGCTCACCTCCAGCGACGTGGTGTTAGCCCTGACCAGCTGGACACGGCCGGGGGCCGGGGGACGCTCTGCGGGGGGAGAAAAACACCTGAGTGACAGCTGAGTGACAGCTGAGTGACACCTGAGTGACACCTGATTGACACCTATAACCCTCACATCACACCCAGGTACCACCCTGACCAGCTGGACACGGCCGGGGGCCGGGGGACGCTCTGTGGGGGGAGAAAACACAGGGGTGACACCTGAGTGACACCTGAGTGACACCTGAGTGACAGGTGACTGACACCTGTAATCCTCATATCACACCCAGGTACCCCCCTGACCAGCTGGACACGGCCGGGGGCCGGGGGACGCTCTGTGGGGGGAGAAAAACAACGGGGTGACACCTGAGTGACAGCTGAGTGACACCTGAGTGACACCTGAGTGACCCTCACATCACACCCAGGGTACCCCCTGAGATGGGGGTGTTAGCCCTGACCAGCTGGACACGGCCGGGGTCTGGGGGACGCTCTGTGCGGGGAGAAAAACAACGGGGTGACACCTGAGTGACACCTGAGTGACACCTGAGTGACACCTGAGTGACACCTGAGTGACAGATGAGTAACCCTCACATCACACCCAGGTACCCCCCTGACCAGCTGGACACGGCCAGGGGCTGGGGGACGCTCTGTGGGGGGAGAAAATACAGGGGTGACAGCTGAGTGACAGCTGAGTGACACCTGAGTGACCCTCACATCACACCCAGGGTACCCCCTGAGATGGGGGTGTTGGCCCTGACCAGCTGGACACGGCCGGGGGCCGGGGGACGCTCTGTGGGAGGAGAAAAACACAGGGGTGACACCTGAGTGACAGCTGAGTGACACCTGAGTGACAGCTGAGTGACAGGTGACTGACACCTGAGTGACACCTGTAATCCTCATATCACACCCAGGTACCCCCCTGACCAGCTGGACACGGCCAGGGGCCAGGGGACGCTCTGTGGGGGGAGAAAAACACCTGAGTGACAGCTGAGTGACAGCTGAGTGACAGCTGAGTGACACCTGTAACCCTCACATCACACCTGGGTACCCCCTGAGATGGGGGTGTTAGCCCTGACCAGCTGGACACGGCCGGGGGCCGGGGGACGCTCTGTGGGGGGAGAAAATACAGGGGTGACACCTGAGTGACACCTGAGTGACAGCTGAGTGACAGCTGAGTGACACCTGAGTGACACCTGAGAGTGACACCTGAGTGACAGCTGTGACAGGCATGTGAGCAGAGTGCAATAGGGGGTGTTGGCCCTGACCAGCTGGACATGGCCGGGGGCTGGAGGCCGCTCTGTGGGGGAAAAATAGCAGGGTGACAGCTGGGTGACACCTGAGTGACACCTGGGTGACAGGTGACTGACAACTGTAACCCTCACATCACCCCTGAATGACACCTGGGTCACCGAGGTAGCCCTTAGAGCACCCCTGGGTGACAAATGGGTGACACCTGTGGCACAGCTGTGTCACCTACAGCACAGCTGTGTCACCTACAGCACACCTGAGTCACCTGGGTCACACCTGTGTCACCTACAGCACACCTGGGTCACCCACGTACCACAGGTCCTTGCAGCCTCCCCAGGTCCTTGNCGTACTTCTGCAGCTGCAGCAGGTACGAGTCGGCCGTGGGCACCGCCCCCCAGCTCACCTCCAGCGACGTGGTGTTAGCCCTGACCAGCTGGACACGGCCGGGGGCCGGGGGACGCTCTGTGGGGGGAGAAAAACACCTGAGTGACACCTGAGTGACATCTGAGTGACATCTGAGTGACACCTGAGTGACACCTGAGTGACAGCTGAGTGACAGGTGACTGACACCTGAGTGACACCTGAGTGACAGCTGAGTGACAGGTGACTGACACCTGAGTGACACCTGAGTGACACCTGAGTGACCCTCACATCACACCTGGGTACCCCCCTGGGATGGGGGTGTTGGCCCTGACCAGCTGGACACGGCTGGGGGCCAATGGCCACTCTGTGGGCGGAGAAAAATACCAGGGTGACAGCTGAGTGACACCTGAGTGACAGCTGGGTCACACCTGAGTGACAGGTGAATGACACCTGAGTGACAGGTGTACCTCTCACATCACCCCTGAGTGACATCGGGGTCACCGAGGTAGCCCTTAGAGCACGAGTGGGTGACAACTGGGTGACACCTGTGTCACCTACAGCACACCTGCGTCATCTGTGTCACACCTGTGTCACCTGTGTCACACCTGTGTCACCTACAGCACACCTGGGTCACCTACAGGACACCTGTGTCACCTGTGGAACACCTGAGTCACCCATGGCACACCTGTGTCACCTACAGCACACCTGGGTCACCTGTGTCACACCTGCGTCACCTGTGGAACACCTGTGTCACCTACAGCACACCTGCGTCACCTGTGTCACACCTGTGTCACCTGTGTCACACCTGTGTCACCTACAGGACACCTGGGTCACCTACAGGACACCTGCGTCACCTGTGGAACACCTGTGTCACCTGTGGAACACCTGTGTCACCTACAGCACACCTGTGTCACCTGTGTCACACCTGTGTCACCTGTGTCACACCTGTGTCACCTACAGCACACCTGTGTCACCTGTGTCACACCTGTGTCACCTACAGCACACCTGTGTCACCTGTGTCACACCTGTGTCACCTACAGGACACCTGTGTCACCCAGGTATCGCAGGTCCTTGCAGACCCCTGAGCCTCCCCAGGTCCTTGCAGCCCCCCCAGGTCCTGGCAGACCCCAGACTCACCTGTCTCCAGGTACCACAGGTCCTTGCAGCCCCCCTGAGCCCCCCAGGTCCTTGCAGCCCCCAGACTCACCTGTCTCCAGGTACCACAGGTCCTTGCAGCCCCCCTGAGCCCCCCCAGGTCCTGGCAGCCCCCAGACTCACCCGTCTCCAGGTACCACAGGTCCTTGCAGCCCCCCTG
>NW_026626182.1:9463-11467 GCF_030028575.1 Malurus melanocephalus
TTCCACTCCTTCTCGTGCGTGGCCACTTTGACGTCGTCCATCACCAGGGGCACCCACCCCCCAAAAACGTACATCCTGAAAAAGGGGAGGGGTCCAGGGGGTCAGGGGGCACCCAGAGACCCCCACCGCAAAAAAAAAACCATCTTGGGGGGGGGTTATGGGGATTAAAAGGGGCACGGAGACCCCCGGACCCCCCCAAAATGTCCATTCTGGGAGGGGTCAAAGGTCAAGGGGGCACCCAGAGACCCCCATCCCCCAAAAAAATCCATCTGGGAGGGTGTGGAGACCCCCACCCCACAAAATTTGCATTTTTTTTGGCGGGGATCACAATCACAACTGGATTAATTAACAAATCAAAATAAATTACAATAAATTAAAATAAAGTAAGTTAAAGTATGTCAAAAAACAAATAACAACAAACAAAAAATTTAAGTGGATCACAATCAAATAAGTTGAAAAAAATCATAATAAATTCAAAAAATTATATTAAAACAAGTTAAATTAAAACAAACTGCAACAAATACAAAAAATTAAATTAAACTAAATTAAAATAAATTAAAATAAACCACAATTGAGGGGGGGGGGTCACCCCCAGACTCACTTGTTGCCGATGGTGGTGGCCGAGTGGAGGCTGCGGGGGAGGGGAGCGACCCCACTCAGGCTCGGCTTGTTCCAGGTCAGCGTCTCTGAGGGACCCCAAAATGTGAGAAATTACCCCAAAATGGCAGGAAATGACCCCAAAATGTGAGGAAACGGCCCCAAAATCACCCAGAATGTGATAAAACGGACCCAGAAACACCCAGAATGTCAGGAAATGGACGAAAAACATAAAGAAACAGCCCCAAAATTGTCCAGAATGTGAGCAAACAGCCCCAAAATCACAACAAATGTGAAGAAACAGCCCCAAAATATCAGGAAACAGCCCTAAAACAGCAGGAAATGACCCCAAACCGTCAGGAAATGGCCCCAAAATGTGAGAAAACAGTCCCAAAATCACCCAGAACGTGAAAAAATGGCCTCAAAACACGGAAAGAATTCCCCAAAATGACCTCACAACACCTCTGGAAATGACCTCAGAAAACCCCACAAAATTCCAGAAAAATCCTATGAAAACCCTACAAAACCCCAAATAAACCCCGTACCGATGTCCAGTGTCCACAGATCCCCCAGCCTGCAGCTGCTCATGCCCCCATAGATGACCAGTAACCTCCACTCCCCCGACCCCAAATCCAATAAAACCCTATAAAATTCCACAAAACCTGCTAAAATCCCTACTAAACCCCATAATAACCCTATTAAACCCTATAAAAACCCCGTACCAATGTCCAGTGTCCACAGATCCCCCAGCCTGCAGCTGCTCATGCCCCCATAGATGACCAGTGACCTCCAGTAACCTCCATTCTCCCGACCCCAAATCCCATAAAACCCTATAAAAAACCTACAAAACACTATAAAAACCCTGTAAAATCCCATAAATCCCCTATACCAATGTGCAGTGTCCATAAATCCCCCGGCCTGCAGCCGCTCATGCCCCCATAGATGACCAGTGACCCCCAGTAACCTCCATTCCCCTGACCCCAAATCCCATAAAACCCTATAAAATTCCACAAAATCTGACAAAATCCCAAATAAGCCAAATAATAACCCTATTAAACCCTATAAAAACCCCATACCAATGTCCAGTGTCCATAGATCCCCCAGCCTGCAGCCGCTCATGCCCCCGTAGATGACCAGCCGGGATCTCCTCCCGTCCCGTTCCGTGTACACCACGGCCGTGTGGGATTGCCCCGACCCCAAACCCCATAAAACCCCAAATAAACCCCATAAAACCCCAAATAAACCCTATAAAACCCCAAATAAACCCCATACCGATATCGAGGGTCCATAAATCGCCCAGCCTGCAGCCGCTCATGCCCCCGTAGATGACCAGCCGGGATCTCCTCCCGTCCCGCTCCGTGTACACCACGGCCGTGTGGGATTGCCCCGACCCCAAATGAACTCCAA
>NW_026626183.1:0-1096 GCF_030028575.1 Malurus melanocephalus
GTGATTTTTGGGATGATCCCGTTGGTTTTTGGGGTGATCCCGGTGGTTTTTGGGGTGATCCTGGTGGTTTTTAGGGTGATTCTGGTTTTTTGGGGTGATCCCGTTGGTTTTTGGGGTGATCCCAATGTTTTTTGGGGTCCTGACCCCCCCCATATCCCCCTCCCCAGAGTTATTCCCAAAATCTCCTGGACCGGGGGTATTTTTAGGATGATTTCGGTGATTTTTGGGATGATCCTGATGGTTTTGGGGCAATCCTGGATGTTTTTGGGGTGATCCCGATGGTTTTGGGGATGATCCCAATGTTTTTGGGGTCCTGACCCCCCCGTGTCCCCCTCCCCAGAGTTATTCCCAAAATCTCCTGGACCGGGGGGATTTTTAGGACGATCCCGATGGTTTTTGGGGTGATCCTGGTGGTTTTTGGGGTGATTCTGGTGTTTTTTGGGGTGATCCCGATGATTTTTAGGGCCATCCTGGGGTTTTTGGGGCAATCCTGCATGTTTTTGGGGTTTTTTGGGGTCCTGATCCCCCCCGTGTCCCCCTCCCCAGAGTTATTCCCAAAATCTCCTGGACCGGGGGGATTTTTAGGATGATCTCGGTGATTTTTGGGATGATCCCAATGTTTTTTGAGGCCATCCCAGGGATTTTTGAGGCCATCCTGGTGGTTTTTAGGATGATTCTGGGGTTTTTTGGGGTGATCCCGATGGTTTTTGGGGTCCTGATCCCCCTGTATCCCCCTCCCCAGAGTTATTCCCAAAATCTCCTGGACCGGGGTGGTTTTTAGGATGATTCTGGTGTTTTTTGGGGTGATCCTGGTGATTTTTAGGGCCATCCTGGGGTTTTTGGGGCAATCCTGGATGTTTTTGGGGTTTTTTGGGGTTCTGACCCCCCGTATCCCCCTCCCCAGAGTTATTCCCAAAATCTCTGCCTCCTGGCCAAGTGTTTCCTGGATCACAAAACCCTTTACTACGACACCGACCCCTTCCTGTTCTACGTCATGACCGAGTACGACTGCAAAGGGTTCCACATCGTGGGCTACTTCTCCAAGGTGGGGAAAAATGGGGAAAAAACGGGGGAAAATGGGAAAAATGGGGAAAAA
>NW_026626183.1:2546-4322 GCF_030028575.1 Malurus melanocephalus
TGTCCCCTCACCTGTCCCCTGTGTCCCCTGTCCCCTGTCCCCTGTCCCATCTGTCCCTGTCCCCGTCCCAGGTTACGAGCTGTCCCCTGTCGCTGTGTCACCTGTCCCTGTCCCCTGACCTGTCCCTATCCCCGTCCCAGGTTATGTATGAGCTGTCCCTGTCCCTGTCCCTGTGTCACCTGTCCCTGTCCCCATCCCAGGTTACAAACTGTCCCTGTCCCTGTCCCTATCCCCTCACCTGTCCCTGTCCTCTGTCCCTGTCCCTGTGTCACCTGTCCCCTGTCCCTGTCCCAGGTGACAAACTGTCCGTGTCCCCTGTCCCTGTCCCCTGTCCCTGTCCCAGGTTACAAAGTATCCCTGTCCCCTGTCCCCTGTCCCTGTCCCTCATCTGTCCCTGTCCCCTCCCCTGTCCCTGTCCCAGGTTACAAACTGTCCCTGTCCCAGTCCCCTGTCCCTCACCTGTTCCCGTCCCCATCCCAGGTTACAAACTCTCCCTGTGTCACCTGTCCCCATCCCCGTCCCAGGTTACAAACTGTCCCTGTCCCCTGTCCCTGTCCCTGTGTCACCTGTCCCTGTCCCCATGGCAGGTTATGAGCTGTCCCCTGTCCCTGTGTCACCTGTCCCCATCCCTGTCCCCATGGCAGGTTACGAACTGTCCCTGTCCCCGTCCCAGGTTACGAGCTGTCCCCTGTCCCTGTCCCCTGTCCCTCACCTGTCCCTGTCCCCATGGCAGGTTACGAGCTGTCCCTGTCCCTGTGTCACCTGTCCCCTGTCCCTGTGTCACCTGTCCCCTGTCCCCTGTCCCTGTGTCACCTGTCCCTATCCCAGGTTACGAGCTGTCCCCTGTCCCTTGTCCCATCTGTCCCCTGTCCCCTGTCTCACCTGTCCCCATCCCCATCCCAGGTTACAAACTGTCCCTGTCCCTGACCTGTCCCTGTCCCCATCCCTGTCCCTGTCCCAGGTTACGAGCTGTCCCCTGTCCCTGTCTCACCTGTGTCACCTGTCCCTGTCCCCGTCCCAGGTTACAAACTCTCCCTGTGTCACCTGTCCCTCACCTGTCCCTGTCCCCATCCCTGTCCCAGGTTACGAGCTGTCCCCTGTCCCTGTCCCTGTGTCACCTGTCCCTGTCCCTGTCCCAGGTTACAAACTGTCCCTGTCCCCGTGCCAGGTTACGAGCTGTCCCTGTCCCCTGTGTCCCCTGTCTCACCTGTCCCCATCCCTGTGGCAGGTTACGAGCTGTCCAAGGTGGAGGGGAAGACGGGCACCCCCGAGAAGCCGCTCTCGGACCTGGGGCTGCTCTCGTACCGCAGTTACTGGTCCCAGACCATCCTGGAGATCCTCATGGGGCTCAAGGCCGAGGCGGGCGAGCGGCCCCAGATCACCATCAAGTGAGACACGCCCCTTTCCGGGAGGCCACGCCCCTTTCCGGGAGGCCACGCCCCTTTTCTGGGAGGCCACGCCCCTTTTCATGAGGCCACACTCTCTTTCTGGGAGGCCACGCCCTCTTTCCGAGAGACCACACCCCTTTTCATGAGCTCACGCCCCCTTTCTGGGAGGCCACACCCCTTTTCATGAGCTCACGCCCCCTTTCCAGGAGTCCATGCCCCTCTTTGTGCCCCTTTTTCTGTGAGGCTACGCCCCCTTTCTGAGAGGCCACACCCCTTTTCATGAGGCCACGCCCCCTTTCCAGGAGTCCACGCCCCACTTTGTGCCCCTTTTTCTGCGAGGCCACGCCCCCTTTCCAGGAGACATGCCCCTCTCTGGGAGGCCACGCCC
>NW_026626183.1:5598-7596 GCF_030028575.1 Malurus melanocephalus
TCTGGGGTTGTTTTTTGGGGTCTGGGGGTTGGTTTTGGGGGTCTGGAGGGATCTTGGGGTGGTTTTTGGGGTCTGGGGTTGTTTTTTGGGGTCTGGGGTCGCAGCCCCCCCTGATTTCGCCCCTCCCCCAGCGAGATCAGCGAGATCACGAGCATCAAGAAGGAGGACGTGATCTCCACGCTGCAGTACCTGAACCTCATCAACTACTACAAGGTGAGCCCAAAAATCACACCTGGGAACCCCAAAATACCTGGGAACCCCAAAATGCACACCTGGGAACCCCAAAATACCGGGGGGAGCCCAAAATTCACATCTGGGAACCCCAAAATGCACACCTGGGAACCCCAAAATACCTGGGGGAGCCCAAAATTCACACCTGGGAACCCCAAAATGCCTGGGAACCCCAAAATGCACACCTGGGAACCCCAAAATGCACACCTGGTGGGGAAAAAACACAGCTGGGGAGGAAAATGCACACCTGGAGGGCAAAAATACACACCCGTCACACCTGTGTAGGGTCAGTACATCCTGTCACACGCCTGTCACACACCTGTGTCACACCTGTCCCCACTGTCCCCTGCAGGGTCAGTACATCCTGTCACACACTGTCACACACCTGTGTCACACCTGTCCCCATTGTCCCCAGGGTCAGTACATCCTGTCACACACTGTCACACACTGTCACACCTGTGTCACACAGCTGTCCCCAATGTCCCCAGGGTCAGTACATCCTGACGCTCTCCGAGGACATCGTGGAGGGTCAGTACACCCTGTCACAGCTGTCCCCATGCTGTCACACCTGTGTCCCCAGGGTCAGTACATCCTGTCACACGCTGTCACAGCTGTGTCACACTGTCCCCAGGATCAGTACACTCTGTCACACACTGTCACACGCTGTCACACACCTGTGTCACATTGTCCCCAATGTCCCCAGGGTCAGTACATCCTGACACTCTCCGAGGACATCGTGGAGGGTCAGTACAGGGTTTTGGGGGTCTCTGTCACACACCTGTGTCACACCTGTCCCCAATGTCCCCTGCAGGGTCAGTACACACTGTCACACCTGTGTCACATTGTCCCCAATGTCCCCATTGTCCCCAGGGTCAGTACATCCTGACGCTGTCCGAGGACATCATGGAGGGTCAGTACACCCTGTCACACACTGTCACACACTGTCACACCTGTGTCACACACTGTCCCCAATGTCCCCAATGTCCCCTGCAGGGTCAGTACATCCTGTCACACCCTGTCCCCATGCTGTCACACCTGTGTCACACAGCTGTCCCCAATGTCCCCAGGGTCAGTACATCCTGTCACACACTGTCACACACTGTCACACCTGTGTCACACACTGTCCCCAATGTCCCCTGCAGGGTCAGTACATCCTGTCACACACTGTCCCCATGGTGTCACATTGTCCCCACTGTCCCCAGGGTCAGTACATCCTGACACTCTCCGAGGACATCGTGGAGGGTCAGTACACCCTGTCACACACTGTCACAGCTGTGTCACACCTGTCCCCAGGGTCAGTACATCCTGACACACACTGTCCCCAATGTCCCCAATGTCCCCTGCAGGGTCAGTACACCCTGTCACACCTGTGTCACATTGTCCCCAATGTCCCCAATGTCCCCTGCAGGGTCAGTACATCCTGACGCTCTCCGAGGACACCGTGGAGGGTCAGTACACCCTGTCACACACTGTCACACACTGTCCCCATGGTGTCACACACTGTCACACCCTGTCACACCTGTGTCCCCAATGTCCCCAATGTCCCCTGCAGGGTCAGTACACCCTGTCACACACTGTCACACACCTGTGTCACATTGTCCCCAATGTCCCCTGCAGGGTCAGTACATCCTGTCACACACTGTTCCCATCCTGTCACACCTGTGTCACACCTGTCCCCAATGTCCCCTGCAGGGTCAGTACATCCTGTCACACGCTGTCACACACCTGTGTCACATTGTCCCCAATGTCCCCTGCAGGGTCAGTACA
>NW_026626184.1:0-1033 GCF_030028575.1 Malurus melanocephalus
AGCTGCTTTTCAAAACCAGCAGGATCCCACAGCAAACTGGGTGCCTCATGTACCCATGGCTGGAAGGGGAAAGCTGTGCTTTACCCAGTGAAAGGTGATTTTTCAGGTTTTCAGGAGGGAACACCAAGTAATCCTGGAGAGGATGTTTRATTTCTGTGCAGTGCAGGATTGTGCCCACTTCTGGGGTCGCCTTTATAAAACCCCGTTTATATAAAACCCCCTTTTTTGGGGGAGACCAAAGCTTGGCTACAGAAGAGCAAACAGTTTAATTCAGCAAAGAATCAGCAGGAGGCTGCTTTCAGCCCCTAAATACCCACGCAAGGGAGGAATTTCCAGCTACAGAAAGCTTTTTGATCTGAGAGGAAAAGGCTCAGCAGTGGGAACAAAGGCTGGATAAATTCATCCGTGGAACAAGGGCTGAGTGGAATGCAGAGGGGAAAACAGGGCTGGGAACAGCTGAGCGGGGCACATGGGGCAGGACAGCACTGCTTCAGCACTTAACCTTCCTGATTTCAGCTGGTTCAGGTTAAAATTCAGATTTTAACCTTCCTGCACTCAGCCCGAGCCTGCTCTGCTCACTTTGCTCTGGTTTATCTGCTGCACACCTCTTTCCCTGAGGTGCTGTTTGTTCTAAGATGTGTTTGAACCGGTTCTGTGGCAGATCCCAGCTGATTCTGACAGGGGAGCCTTTTCTCAGAGGAATTCCTCGCAATTCCCAGATTATTTTGAAGGTGCTCTTTGTTCTCAGACATGTTTGAAACCCTCCTGTGGCAGATCCCAGCTGATTCTGACAGGGGCAGCCTTTTCTCAAAGGAATTCCTCCCAATTATTCCCAGATCATTTTGAAGGTGCTCTTTGTTCTAAGATGTGTTTGAACCGGCTCTGTGGCAGATCTGATCGCTCCAGCTGATTCTGACAGGGGACCCTTTGCTCAGAGGAATTCCTCCCAATTCCCAGATTATTTTGAAGGTGCTCTTTGTTCTAAGATGTGTTTGAACCCCTCCTGTGGCAGATCCCAGCTGATTCTGACAGG
>NW_026626184.1:1935-4028 GCF_030028575.1 Malurus melanocephalus
AACGGGAAGGATTAATGAATGCACAGGACTGCCACAAATGAATGGTGTTAATTCTCAGCAGCTGATAAACAATTGGGACAATCTTTCCATCTCCCGGGTGGGAGTTATCCCGAGCTGGGGATGGATGGATGGATGGGAGCTGTTCTCAATGTTTGTGAAGAGCAAAAGGACCCTCTGTGGGTGCCTTTCCATGTCCAAAGGCAGAACTCCTTCGTGGCAGCACTCTGTCCTCAGGTCAGGCAAGCAGCCAAAAATTGTAGGGAGCTGCAAAAGCGGGTCCAAGCAATCAAAGAACAGTGAAAAACCCCAGAACAGTGACCCTGTGCAGGATGGCAGAGTGGGGAGGGGAGGAGCTGCATGAGACCAATGTGAACCCGAGAGGGGAGATGGTTTTGCTCTTAAATATCACTCACAGTCCTGGAATTTCTCGGCCAGAGTGCAGAAAGGAAACCTCAACTTGCTGGCTGAAAAATCTCCTGAGAGCTAATCCAGCCCTTTGTGGGAATCTGTCATCAAAAATTTCTTTTCCCTAGAGGTCTCCTGTCTTTTCAATCAAACCACATCTCCTCGGCCACCCCAGATMAGAGGTTAAAAGCCTCAACTCTTTTTGCCACTCAGAGGCAAAAAGCTGAGCAGGTCCTCACTTCAGGATGAGAGCAGCAAGATTTCCATCCTCTGCAATCCCCATCTCAGCACTAATTGGATTTTCCTTGCAGCTCCGGAGAGGAAGCTGGGCAGACATGGAAAACAAGAGGAAACTTAAAAATAATAAACAAAAAAACATCCTTGAAACTGCCTTTAGGGACGGTAAGAGAAACAAATGAGTCACGAGTGCAGCGTTCCAAGTGCTTGGCAATCACCTCAATGGGATCAGTCCCAGAATCTGCACATCCTCCCAGGTGTTTCCAGCAGCAATGGAAATCGCTTCAGGCAGGAGAAATGCTGCTTTTGTCATTCCTGCTGGAAGATCCCTGCTGCAGGAGGAGGAGGAGCTGGGGGGAAGCCGGTGAGAGTTCACCAAGCTGCACCTTGGGGTCTCAAAAGCACCCGATGTCACAGGCTCCAACCCCCCTGGTTCTGTTTGTGCCAAAAACTGCCACAAGCCTGGTTTTGCTCTGTGGTTATCCCCAAAGCAGAACAAACAGAGAACAAGCTGGAAAATGCATCTCCTTCTCCATAATCATGGAATAATTTGGGCTGGAAGGGATTTAAATCCCATCCAGTGYCACYCCTTCCATAGACCAGGGTGCTCCCAGCCCTGTCCAGCCTGGCCTTGGACATTTCCAAGGTGATTCCAAATGCTGCTTTCATAAATTATCGTGTAGCAAATATGAGTAAAAACGGAAACTGAGACAGAAAACAAAACAAGTCAGAGAGTGATGAAATAGGAAGGAAAATTCTCTTTCCAGTGACTCGCAGATGAGCCCCAGAGTTTTTAGGCTTCACTCAAACTGTCCCCATCTAGCACCTATCCARTTTCTGGCTCTAAAAAGAGTTCTGTATTGGAGATCATGGTGATTTCAATGAGATCGCTCTCCTGACAAAACCCAGGTGCTTCATTTCTTTCAGAACTGGGCTTTGGGGGATAAATTCTCAGAAATAATGAATTTGTTAGCACAGTCCTGACRCAGCAATGATGGCAAGCCCCGAAGCAGAGCTGCAGCTGGAGCAGGGTGAGATATTTCCTCCTCTCTCCCTCATTTCCATTCGTGTTCCAGCAGCATAGAGCAGAGCGCTGGTGTGAAAATCCCATCCGAGCACCTCCAATCTGCTCCCCCGCAATCGCWTCCATCACTCGGCTTTCTAAAGGACACAGCACCAAGGTCAGGGGGGAAAAACCCCCGAGTGCCTGCTCTAAYTGAGCATTAGCTGAGGAACAAACGCTGCCACCCACCAGCGGGAGGAAAAGCTGCCCACGCCTGCCTGGCTGTGCCTGCCCTGCCTGACCCTCGGAGCATTTCCAATAAATGAAAGGGATAACGTTCGGGAAATACGGAGGAAGATGACACCGAGTGACTCCGAAAGGCTGCTTTTCCTAAGTGATTGCCAAAGTGCAGAGTYTTTAAAAACCCAAACATCCCGGCCATTAGCAG
>NW_026626184.1:5786-7841 GCF_030028575.1 Malurus melanocephalus
AGCACCCCTTCTCCTTGGCAGCCCTGGCACTGCCCCAGCTCCTCTTTTTAATCCAGTTGGGATCAGGGCGCTCCCACACTCACGTCTGATGAACTCCATCAGGGASAGGTTTTCCATGGGCTCAGATTTCGCCCTGAGCTGGCTCAGCACGTTGTCCCTCTTCTTGCTGTGTCTGTCCTTCCCAGGCACCACCTGGGGACACACCAGAGGCTGTCACCGTGCACATCACACCACAACTTCCCCTGCCCTCGCTCCTTCTCTCCCAAACCACCCCCTGCACCATCCCCGATGTTTCTGGCCYTGGCCACCCCTGTCTGTGCCCAGTGCTGCTCCCTGCCCACACCAGCGTGTTTCCAGCCGTGTTTCTGTGCTGCAGGGGTGTTTCCCCAGCTCTGCTGGCAGTCATGGATCACACATCACCAGCAGCAATCTGTGCCATTCCCCGGGCACAGCACACCCTGTGCTCAGCTCACACAGCCCCGGAGCTGCAGAGCTCTGCAGGGAAAGCTCAGGGTGATGGTTTTGTGCCCCAGAGGCTCCTTTAGCTGTGTGTGAGTGTGGGGACAGGCACAGGAACCCATGGAGGGGCTGGGATGGAGGATGAGCATCCCGGTGGCTCTGGGCAGGAATTGTGAGAGGGAAATGCATCCAGGCAGGCACGGGGCTGGGATGGAGGCAAAATATCATCTGCCAAGTGCAGAGGCTGCCCAGGGCAGCGGTCAGTGCCATCCCTGAGCAGGGTGGAGCATGGAAAGTTCACTGCAGCCTCTCTCAGCCATGTCCAACATCCCAGGGCATCACTCCCCCAGCCAGCCAAAGGAGCAGAGGATTTCCTGGATGTGCTTTGGGACCCCTGCTCTGCATTTCAGGGGAATTACAGGAACAGATGTGATTAGGGCAGTGCTGCTGTGCCCCTGGAAGGGCGGGCAGGGCTCAGGGCAGGGCTCAGGGCAGCGTGGCTTTCCCAGGAAACCCCGGAATGTTCATGTCAGAGATTTCCTGGATGTGCTTTGGGACCCCTGCTCTGCATTTTCAGGGGAACAGAGGTGATTAAAGCAGTGCTGCTGTGGCCCTGGAAGAGCGGGCAGGGCTCAGGGCAGCGTGGCTTTCCCAGGGAACCTCAGACTGCTCATGTCAGAGATTTCCTGGATGTGCTTTGGGACCCCTGCTCTGCATTTCCAGGAGAATTGAGGGAGTAGAGATGATTAAAGCAGTGCTCCTGTGCTCCTGGAAGAGCGGGCAGGGCTCAGGGCAGTGAGGCTTTCCCAGGAAACCTCGGAGTGCTCATGTCAGAGCCACCAGCCCGGCCCTGCCAGTGTCACTGCTGCAGCTCCTGGCACTGTCTGAGCTGGAYAAACCAGTTCACCCAGCAGCAGTGGGACATTTGCACTGGGCAGGATGGAATGGGCAGCTCTGGGGCTGAAATCCCCTCCTGGCTCGGGCACTGAGGGGTCATTAAACAGCAGCGAGAGCAGGGTGGGTGCTGTGGGTGTCACATCCCTTTCCTAAGCACAAAACCAACTCCTCTCCTGCCTTTTCCTGCTGGAGCTCAGGCTTTCATACATTTCTCAAGTGCAAAGATAAAACCCGGCTCCCTTTCACTTTTCAATCGCGTTACAGGGGCTCTGAAACTGCAGCATTTTCCAAAAATACCCTCAAGCTGTTCCTGGCTGCGGCTTCCAGCTGTTGGTGCTTCAGAGAGCCAACACTCCCAGACAAACCCAGCTCCCCCAGTTCCCCCGCTCTGGGATGTCCCCATCAGTGACCCCTGCAAGGGACATTTCCCTGCTGGCTCAGGAGGCAGGAATTTGTTGAAATTGGAGCTGGAAAGGGCAGGGACAGGGGCTGGCTGCTCAGCCCTGCTGCAGCACGGTGCCAAGGAAAAACAAACCCAGCTCACAAAATGCCCCCACACTTGGATTTCTCTGGATGGCTCCTTAAAGGACTCTGTTTCTTGGTGCCACTCGTTGCATCTCATGTTTTTGCAATCAGATTTTATCTGCATGGAGGATTTTGCCCAGAGAAGCTGTGGCTGCCCCTGGAAGTGCCCAAGGT
>NW_026626185.1:0-4004 GCF_030028575.1 Malurus melanocephalus
TGGCCGCCGGTCCCCGCCCGGGCCCCGCACGGCTCCCCGCCGCCGCCCGGACTCACCGGCTCTGCTGCCCGGTCCGCGCCGCCCCCCCGCGCTCACAGCCGGGCTCTCCGCCGCACCGGGGCGGAGCCGCTCAGCCGCCGAGACGCCGTTCCTGAGCCTGCAGCGACACCGTGCGCTGCTCYGCCGTTACACACACTCCGCCAGAGCGCCCGCGTCGCCGCTCCGTCATGGCCATCTCTCCTGGCTTTTCGTCTTCGGTATTTCTTTCTCTTTTACCTGTTTTTCCTTATCTCCTGCTGTTTCCTTGTAAATATTCTTTTTCTTTCTTCGTCTTTTTCGTCTGAATTTATTTCCATATATATTTTTTCCCTTCAATTGTCTCTATTGAATTGTTTTTATTTTCCCTTCTCTTTTCATCCTTTTTCCTTCTGTGTACTCTGTGCTCTTTTCTCCCTCTGCGTTTTCTTCTTACCTTTCCTTTCTTTCTCCATCCTTTCCCCTTCTTTACCCGCGCTGGCAGCTCCCTTGTCGCCTCCGTCTCCCTTCTGATACCATCAAAGCCGGAGTCATCAGCGATAATTACGGGGCATCAGCTCCAGAACGCGATGCTCTCGCCAGGGTTGTTAGGAACCAGCTCCGTTCAGCATCTACAGACAAAGTCGGTGCGTGCCGRTCCTTTATAGTTTCTTCTGTTTTTGCTTTCTTGCTTTCTCGCTTGGGATTTGCATGGATTCCATTGTTTCTTTTACATTTTCTTCTTCATCTCCTTATGCTTTTTATCTCTTCCCTTTTCTTTCTTTCTTTCCTTACTGTACTTCCCTTTATCTTCTCTTTCCTGCTCTTTTCTCTTCTCCTTCTATTCCACTTCCATCGTTGGGTCTCTATTTTCATTTTCAACCTGGACCAAAATACTTTCCAAATGTTCATAACATGCTTGCAATTAAGGATGTAAATGCCTTTTCGAAAGTACTCTCATTCTTCTTGTTTGCCTTGATTCTTCAATTTTCCTTTTTTTTTTTTTTTTAACTCATCACCGGTCTACCCTCAGGAACAGAWTCTCAAACTCCATTCCGGGATATCTAATTATAAAGTGCACCAAAGCCTACAAATAACCCAAGTGAGTTTCTCATTTGGGAATTCAAAGCCATCACAGTCCAGCACACGAATCCTCCAAGAATGATGCAAAATTTTCAGTCCAGGCAACATGCAGTCGATCCAACATGAATATACCACAGCTGAACACGAACCAAAGTACATTTGTCAYTYACACMGCYTCRTCAGGTAAAAGTGACTTACCTGTAGCATCACTGGTGTCCTCTTCAGAAAAATAAACACTTTCAGAACAGGAGTATTGGTTTAAGGGACTTTGTCCCCTAATGGTATCAGTAATTTTGGGGCATGCTGGACAGAAAAAAAAATTACTTATATTCTCAAAGTGCTTTGAAAAACAGCGACAGTGAGTAGTTCTTCCTTTAGCACTTTTATGACAGGAGCAGCAGAAGGGACACCTGAAAGTTAGTGATATTCTCTCAACAGCAGCCTCAGCTCGACAGGTGGAAAAACCTTGAGTCTTGAGACCAATGGATTAATTACTGTCTAAACAACTGCCACCTGACAGCTGCCAGTGTTTGGCTGTCTGCATCTCATCCACTGTTACCTACACATTGCCAATGTGAGAGCTGAAAAAAGGATGAGGGCTCTCTCTCAGACAAGATAAGAAAACAAAGGAACCCACTCCACTCTACTGAAATGAAAGGTTTGACTGTATCTTGAATATGGAGAACACTTCTTACCCTTCCTAGCAACACCAAGATCAGAGAAATTACCCAGGTAACACTCTGAGAAGGCTGGCACAATGATACGAATTTCAAAAAGCTTTTGTTTGTCCAGCAACATTCCACAASAAAGACAAGCAACTAAAAGCATGTATTGCAGGCAACTTTACAAGCAGTAACACTACAGAAAACAACAGAGCACAAGGACAGGCAGAACTACCAGAGATCCTGAGAAGATCCCAGAAGAGCAGCCCTGTGTTCTCAGGCTTTWCTCAAGGTTTTCTACTGGCATCCTCTATCCTGTCCCATGGGAAATGAGACCTCTACAGCTAAGCAAACATTCCCTATTTCATCCACAAAGACACAGAACACATTCTATTCAACATCTGCATTTCCTYGAGGCAACACTCTTCCCCACTCAAACTCCCCCTCCCCATCATACAGGCCCAGGCCCTAATTGATGCCATTCGAAGAATCACTGCCAAAATACAAAACACTTCTCAACTCCAGCAATATGTCCCATCTGTAAATCCCACTCTGCATAGGATCTAGGCCTGGGCACCTCTTCACCTTCCCTCACAAACACCACAAAGAACATATGAAATTCTTCAAAGCTACTCAGCCYTCAGCAGGCTCTTCCCAGCTGTGTGAACTTTCCCAGGAACTTTGCTTCTGTTTAGCAATTTCACATGGAAACAGCACAGAGCTGCATATTACAGTTCTCAGAGATTCTGTGATCAAAACAGGATTGGAATCAGCATACATGGATTTTGTTCTTCAAGAAAACCACACCAAATACCTTAGCACAAGGACTCTCAAAAGTTCAACACGGAGAATTTGTACTGCAGAAATCCTGAGCTGGGAAGCTCTGCGGGATTTTGCCTGTACCTGCAAATATCAGAATGAGCCATGTGTAACAGCAGGACACACCACCTCTACCAGGTTCAAGTGCACAAGCARAGGAAGTCAAGTGCACAGAGATTACACTCAACACCTCATTACATGCACCAACTGAGATAAGAACCAAAATGCTATCAAGCATATCAAACCGTAATGGATTATATTGACTCTGCAGGAGTCATTGTTTTGTTCAGGTTCATATTGTTTGGGTGAGGTTTTGTTGGTAGGGATTATTCTCTGGATTGTTTCTTTGCTTTCTTTTTATAAAATATTATTTCCACAGCTTTTGAAGGGATGCTGCTGTTTATATAAATTTTGAGACTACATCGAAAGCCTGCACCGTATTTCATGTTACTTCTCTGGTCAGAAAAGTACATTTAGAACCTAGGCAATGGAGGAGCAAGGGAAAGAGAATTCCACTTTTTAACACCCTTGGAGAATACTCCTCACTCTGAAAACATTATAATCCTAAATAGAGTAAAAAGATCCTTGAAAATAGATGATAATAGGAAAGGCTCACCACATCTTCCCGTTTCATAATGACTCTAGCATCAGCACCAAATTTGATAGCTTATCCTTCCATGGACTGACAGAACGCTGAAGTCCCAATTCTCACCTTGTATAACATTGTTAGTGAGTACAATCAAAGAGGAAAATGTCCTCTTTCACAGACACCACAGTCTGCAAGATTTTACAAATATGAAATAAGGTCCAGTGAAAATGCTACACCCCAGAGACCATGCRCATGTTCTGCAAAGCTGACACCTCGGCGCCCCGCCAATCGCAATGGACAATGATTTCATTCTACGGGAGAATTCACACCCAGAAAAGAAAGTCACACCTGCGGACAATAACTGCTGCGCAGAGTCCTAATACATTTATTTCCTCTCCACCACACTCACCACCACAGTGCACTACCAGGAGCCGGATGGCTCCGGAGGCAGATGCAAAGGTGTGACTTACACCCTAAAGCAATCCCCAAGCGTCTATCGCCACCTGGCAGAGGGGGAGGAGCCCTGCTACAAAAAACAACGGCCAAGGAAGCAGAAGAGAAAGTGCACAGAGGGTGAAGAGCGACGGTAAAGGGGCAAGAGAAGAAAAACAAAGGGCCACTGACCGTGTCCAGGAGAGCCGAMGGCTCCGGCTGAGTGTCCTTGGCCGCGGGGCCGGGCGGCGGMRGAGGGAAGTTGGGGCTGAAAACCATCAGGTCGCTCTTGCCCGCGCCGTCCGCCACGCACAGGCTCCGGCTGTGGCGCTGCGAGTACGACCAGCTGCCCACTTCGCTGGCGCACACGAGCGTCGTGGGCCCGGGCCCCGACAGCACGGCCG
>NW_026626185.1:6274-7696 GCF_030028575.1 Malurus melanocephalus
GACTCACCGGCTCTGCTGCCCGGTCCGCGCCGCCCCCCCGCGCTCACAGCCGGGCTCTCCGCCGCACCGGGGCGGAGCCGCTCAGCCGCCGAGACGCCGTTCCTGAGCCTGCAGCGACACCGTGCGCTGCTCCGCCGCCACATAAGCTCCCTGACATCGCCGGCGCCTGCACTCCGTCATGGCCATCTCCTCCGCCGCCTGCTCCCCTCTGTCTTTTTTTCTTTTCCTTGCTGTTTGCTTGCACAGGGTAATTTCTTTCCCTCCTTCTCTTTTCCTTCCTTTCTTCCTTCTGGTTTTATGATTTTCATCGGTTTGAGTTTCTCTTCTCTTTCCCATTCTTTATCGTATTCCTATTCCTTTGTCTACCTTTGCGTCTCCTGTTGCTTGTCCTATTCATTTATTATCCTGCTGTGCCATGCTCTTTAAGCCATTTTTCCTTCTCTTTCCAACCTTCTCTCGTCTTCACCCGCGCGGGCAACTCGTCTGTCGCCCTCAACGCCGCGGCGGTGAACATAAAGTCGGACCCCTCAGCGATCATTACAGGATATCACCGCCGGGGCGCGGTGCTCTATCCAGTGAAAGGCTGTTAGGGACCGCTTCTACACAAAGATCAGTGCATGCTGATCAGGTCCTTTATTATCCTTCGTTTTCTTCCATATTCGTTTTTTTAAAAATTTCATTCTTCGTTTCTTCCTTGCTCCCTTTCTGTCTTGCTTTTTACTTATATAGTCTCCTTCCTTGACATATCCTTCTCTTCTGCTAATATATCTGTTTTTTCTCCTTTTCCCGTCACTTTCCTTGTTCTCTTTCCCTGTGTTCTTCATGCTCTCAAATGTCACAATTTTACCTCCGCCTCCTCTTTTTCTTTCTTCATGTCTTCCGTCCTTCTATTTCCTTTACTAATGTCATTTCCAAATGTTCATATAATACTCTCAATGACAATGTCCTTCGAAAAAAGTTCGCATTCCTCTCTCTCGCAATGATTTCTTCCATAGTTCCTTTTACTCCACTCCTACTTTGTCCTTTTTCCTATCTTTCTTTGCTTTTTATTTTTTCCTGGCTCTGCATTGTTTTTTTCCTCACGTTCTCTTTTGCATTCATCCTTGTATCTTCTATTATTTTTACCCCTAACGAAAATGCTTTGAATATAGCTACACCACCACGTCATGAAGCACTGACGTGCGTTTAGCAAAGGCTCTCATTCCTCTTCCCTTCCACCTCCCATTCCTCATGCCAGGGATCAGCCTTCCTGCTTTCCTCCACTACCATGCACCTGCAGCTTCCCTTCCTTTCAGGATGAAAGMCACACTTTGARCCTWCAGTCATCTCAAGGACCCAGTAAATAAATCAGCAAGGGCAATCATATGACAAAGAACAGCTCTGTTATATCAGAAAAGAGTCCACTCATTCAGACATCTAACA
>NW_026626186.1:0-1237 GCF_030028575.1 Malurus melanocephalus
TTTCCCAGGCCCCACGGTTCTGGAGGTGTTCAACACTCTGCTGCGGCAGCTGCGCCTCAGCATCGACCGCGGGCGGGAGCGCGACGAGAGCGCCTTCCAGGAGGCCGTCATCAAAACCATCGGTGGGCGCCGCTTTTATCGGGTTTTATGGGGTTTTATAGGGTTTATGGGTTTTTATGGGGTTTTTATGGGGTTTCATGGGGTTTTTGTGGTTTTTTAATGGGGTTTTATGGGGTTCTTATTATGGCGTTTTTGTTATGGCGTTTTTATGGGGTTTTTATCTGTTTTTTAATGGGACTTTTATGAGGTTCTCATAGGGTTTTATGGGTTTTTTATGTGTTTTTAATGGGGTTTTTTATGGGGTTCTGATGGGGTTCTTAATGAGGTTTCTATGGGGTTTTATGGGGTTTAATGGGGTTTTTATGGGGTTTTAATGTTTTTTTAATGGGGTTTTTATGGGGTTTTTGTGGGTTTTTTGTGGGGTTTTATGGGGTTTTTAATGGGTTTTTTATGGGGTTTTAATGGGGTTTTAATGTTTTTTTTAATGGGGTTTTTATGGGGTTCTTATGGGGTTCTTAATGGGGTTTCTATGGGGTTCTTATGAGGTTATTGTGGAGTTTTTATTAGGTTTTGATGGCATTTTATGGGGTTTTCATGGGTTTTTATGGCGTTTTTATGGGGATTTTATGTGGTTTTTAATGGGATTTTTATGGGGTTGTTATGGGGTTTTATGGGTTTTAGGGGTTTTTATGTGATTTTTATGGGGGTTTATGGGGCTATTATGGGGTTTTATGGCATTTTTATGGGGTTATTATGGGGTTTTATGGGGTTTAATGGGATTTTTATGGGATTTTTTTTTTCTGGGATTTTTAAAGGTGTTTTTCAATGCGTTTTTACAATGGGGTTTTTTAATGCATTTTTTTCAATGGCTTTTTAATGGGATTTTTAATAGGGCTTTCTAATAGCTTTTTAAATGGTTTTTAAAAATTATTTTTAATGGGATTTTTAATAGGGTTTTCTAATGGGTTTTTTAATGGGGTTTATTTATTTATTTTTTAATGGATTTTTTTTCTGGGTCTTTTAAATGGTTTTTTTAATGGGATTTTTAATGGGACCTTTTAATGGGGTTTTGTTTCTCTGGGATGTTTTTTCTAGGGGAATTTTTTCTGGGGGATTTTTTAATGGTGTTTTTTAATCCGTTTTTTCAACGGTGTTTTTTAATGCGTTTTTTAAATGG
>NW_026626186.1:2263-3331 GCF_030028575.1 Malurus melanocephalus
GTTCCTGCTCCCATTCCCATTCCCATTTCCATTTCCCTTCCCATCCCATCCTATTCCCATCCCCCATTCCTGTCCCGTTCCCATCCCCATTCCCAACCACATTCCCGTTCCCGCCCCTGTCTCCATTCTTGTTCCCATCCCATCCCACCCATTCTTGCCCCTGTTCCCATTATCCTTCCCATTCCCATCCCCATTCCCATTCCCATTCCCGATCCCCATTCCCACCCCATGCATTCTCACCCCGGTTCCCATTCCTGTTTCCATTCCCCAACCCCATTCCCATTTCCCTTCCCATTCCCATTCCCATCCCATCCTATCCCATCTCCCATTCCTGTTTCCATCCCCAATCCAATTCCCTTTCCCATTGTGGTCGCCATTCCCATCCCATTCCCATCCCCATCCCCATTCCACCAATTCTCGCCCCTGTTCCCATTTCCCATTCCCATCCCCCTCACCATTCCCATTTCTATCCCATCCCTCTTTCCATCCCTCTTCCCATTCCCATCCCCATTGCCGTCCCATTCCCACTTCCAATCCCATTCCTGTTCCCATTTTCCCGTTTTCCCGTTCCCCTTTTCCTGTTCCCATTTTCCCATTTTCCCATTTTCCCGTTCCCATTTCCCCATTCCGTTCTCCCGTTCCCATTTTCCCGTTTCCCCATTCCTGTTTCCCCATTCCCGTTTCCCCTTTCCCATTTTCCCATTTCCCTTTTCCCGTTCCCATCTTCCCGTTCCCATCTTCCCGTTCTCGTTCCCGTTTTCCCGTTCCCATTCTCCCATTTTCCCATTCCCATGTTCCCGTTTTCCCATGTTCCCACTTTCCCATTTCCCCATTCCCATTTTCCCATTTCCCCATTCCCATTTTCCCGTGTTCCCATTCCCCTTTTCCCATTTTCCCGTTTTCCCATGTTCCCATTCCCGTGTTCCCGTATTCCCGCAGGCTCCTTTTCCAGCACGCTGCCCCCGTACCAGCAGTCGGAGGTGATGGTGTTCATCATGAACAAGGTGCCCCTTCCGCCTTCCCAGCATTCCCTGGAGCCGGGATCCGACGGGTGAGCCCCTCCCCCAC
>NW_026626186.1:4361-6494 GCF_030028575.1 Malurus melanocephalus
GGGATTTTCCAGGTTTCCGTGGGATTCCAGTGCAGTAACATGCTGACGGCGCTGCCCAGCGCGTTCCTGGAGCGGCTGCTGTCGGCGGCGCTGCTGCGCGATCCCCAAATCCGCCTKTTCGTGCTGGAGATCCTCATCAGCTTCATCGACCGCCACGGCAACCGCCACCGCTTCTCCCCGAGCAGGTCAGCCCCGCAGGCAATTCCTGGGTTTTCCTTGGGATTTTCGGGGTTTTCCTTGGGAATTCCTGGATTTTCCTTGGGAATTTCTGGCTTTCCTTGGGATTTTCGGGGTTTTCCACAGAAATTCCTGTTTTTTCCATGGGATTTTCTGCTTTTCCTTGGAATTTTCTGGTTATTTTCCCATGGGAATTCCTGGATTTTCCTTGGGATTTTCTGCGTTTTCCTTGGGATTTTCTGGGTTTTCCTCAGGATTTTCTGTTTTTTCCATGGAAATTCCTGCATTTTCCATGTGAATTCCTTCATTTTTTCCATGGGAATTCCTGGATTTTCCACTGGAATTTCTGGTTTTAACATAGGATTTCTTGCATTTTTGCATGGGAATTCCTGGGTTTTCTTTGGGATTTTTTGGGTTTTCCATGGAAATTCCTGCATTTTCCATGGGAATTCCTCCATTTTTTTCCATGGGAATTCCTGGATTTTCCACTGGAATTTCTGGTTTTAACATAGGATTTCTTGCATTTTTGCAGGGGAATTCCTGGGTTTTCCTTGGGATTTTCGGGGTTTTCCATGGAAATTCCTGTTTTTCTGTGGGAATTCCTGTTTTCTTTCCATGGCAAATCCTGTGTTTCCCATGAGAATTCCTGCATTTTTCCATGGGAATTCCTGTTTTTCCTTGGGAATTTCTGTTTTCTTTCCATGGCAAATCCTGTGTTTCCCATGAGAATTTCTCAGATTTTCCACTGGAATTCCTGTTTATTTCAGGGGAATTCCTGGGTTTTCCACTGGAATTCCTGGGTTTTTCCACGGGAATTCCTGGATTTTTCCACAGGAATTCCTGAGTTTTCCTTGGGAATTCCTGGATTTTTCTTGGGATTTTCTGGTTTTTCCTTGGGATTGTTGGGGTTTTTTTTTAATAGAATTCCTGCAGTTTTTCATGGGAATTCCTGTGATTGCTATGGGAATTATTCTTTTGTTCCTTGTGATTTTCTGGTTTTTCCTTGAGAATTCCTGGGTTTTTCCACGGGAATTCCTGGTTTTCCCATGAGAATTCCTGGGTTTATTCCTTGGGATTTTCTGTTTTTCCTGTAAGAATTTCTGGATTTTCGATGGGAATTCCTGCATTTTTCCATGGGAGTTCCTAGGTTTATTCCTTGGGAATTTCTGTTTTTCCCATGGGGATTCCTGGTATTTTTCCTTGTGAGTTTCTGGTTTTTCCTTCGGATTTTCTGGTTTTTCCATGGGAATTCTGGAATTTTCCATGGCAATTCCTGCATTTTTCCTTGAGAATTTCTGGTTTTTTCCATGGGAATTCCTTTCTTTTTCCTTGAGATTTTCTGCTTTTCCTGTTTCATCCATAGGAGTTCCTGGTTTTTTTTCCTTGGGGTTGTCTGCTTCTCCTCGAGAATTTCAGTTTTTCACTTGGGATTTTCTGGTTTTTCCATGGGAATTCCTGTTTTTTCCATGGGTATTGCTGTATTTATTCCTTGGGATTTTCTGAGTTTTTCCACAGAAATTCCTGTGTTTTCCATGGGAATTCCTGTTTTTCCCATGGGAACTTCTGGTTTTTCCCATGGGAATTCCTGGGTTTTTTCCTTGGGAGTTTCTGGGTTTTCCATGGGATTTTCAGGTTTTTCCAAATGGGAATTCAGGAATTTTCCATGGGAAATCCTGTGTTTTCCATGAGATTTTCTGGGTTTTTTTCCCATGGGAATTTCTGCATTTTTCCTCTCCTGCATGGGAGTTCCTAGGTTTTTTCCTTAGGATTTTCTGTTTTTTTCATGGGAATTCTGAGTTTTTCCACAGAAATTCCTGTGTTTTCCGTGGGAATTCCTGGGTTTATTCCTTGGGATTTTCTGTTTTTTCCATGGGAATTCCTAGTTTTCCATGAGAATTCATTGTTTTTCTTTGGATTTTTCTGTTTTTTTATGGGAATTCTGAAATTTTCCATGGG
>NW_026626187.1:0-2397 GCF_030028575.1 Malurus melanocephalus
GCGGTGCTCACCCGTGTACTCGATGACGAAGCCGGCGCTGCTGACGGAGGCGTCGCTGCGGAAGGCCAGGAAGAGGCTGTTGCTGCTGCTCTCGATCCTCTCGGGCAGCTGGGAGCCGTAAAAACTGCCGAGCAGGGGGCTCAGAGAGTCAGGCCCATCGTAGATGTGCAGGAAATCATAGCCAGGCTCCAGGCTGAAGCTGCGAGGGGAAGGGAGAGWGTTTGGAGTTGGGGTAAATCGCTGGAGAATTCTGGGGTTTGGTGCTGGTGGGGTGGGTAACCCTATGGCAGGGATTGGGTGATCCGGCCTCAAAATCCTGCCCCAAAATCCTGCAGGGTAGAGGGCATTCCTGACAGCTTCTCCTGCCTCAAAATCCTGCTCCAAAATCCTGACCCAAAATCCTGCCAGGCACAGGACATTCCTGACACCTTCTGCCCCAAAATCCTGTCTCAAAATCCTGCCGGGTACAAGACATTCTAGACACCTTCTGCCCCAAAATCCTGCCAGGCACAGGACATTCTAGACACCTGCTCCTGTCCCCAAATCCTGCCAGGTAGAGGGCATTCCTGACTGCTCATCCTGCCCCAAAACCACAGAGCAGCTGCAGCTGGAATAGGGGGATCTCCCCTCAAAAAAAAGCCTGGGAACAAATGATCCAGGGATATGGGACCACCTTGATGCCCAAATCCAGCGCCCTAAAGCAGGGGCTGGACAGAATTGAGAGAATCCAAAGCAGTTCTGTTCATGGCAGGGCTTTCAAGGCCATCCAGGGCAGTCCCACACCCACAATGGACAATGGCTCATGGCTTTTTCACCCTTTCTCACTTTTGTCCATCTGCACAAAATCGGGGCTGAATCCTCCAATTGCAGCTGCAGCCAATGCAGTCAAAAACTCCAACTTGGCTCCCCCCAATTTTCTGTTGTTTCCATCTATTGGGGACTTGTACAGGGAGGTGTCCTTGAGTTTGGGGCTGCAGAGGAATGTTTTTGTCTAAAAATGGGAGAGCAGGAGCTCAGCGCTGTCTGTGGAGCCTGGAGTTACCCACTAAAGAATCACAGGGGTATAAAAAATAATGAAAAACACAGAAAAATATGAAAATATAGGAAGAAAAATTTCTTCTATGTAAGATATCGAAGCTAAAATCCTAAGGATCAATCCTACCACCTTGGGGGTGGTTCCCCACACAGGGAAGGCCATCCCCACCTAGCTCACCCCACTCCCCGTCCCCAAACCGTAGGGTACCCACGTGTGGAACACCAGGGCGATGACAAAGTCGGGGGACACCGTCAGCCTCCAGTCACACTCCTTGCCCGCGGGGTAGGGCTCCGGGTACTGAGGGGACAGGATCAGCCCGGCCGGGCCCGTCAGCACRCCGCCACACGGAGCTGTGGGGAAAACAGCCAGGCCTCAGCTTCTAGAGATCAGACACTCCAAAAGCGGTAAATGGGATGGAGGAGCAGGAAAAGAGGGAGATATGGGCAAAAAAGAGGTTTGGAGATATGACAGAATTGGGATATTTTAGTGGGAATTGACCCCGAGGTTCAATTTTTCCTGGAGGATGGGTCCATCAGCGTGGAGCTGTGGGGAAAGCGGCCAGGTCTCAGCCTCTGGAGCTCAGACACTCCAAATAGGGAGAAGGAATGAAAAAACGGAGATACGGACAGAAAAGGGTTTGGATATACTGCAGAATCGGGATATTTTAGTAGGAAGTGAGGTTGGAAGTTTCAGAGCAAAACCTCGAGGCTCAGGTGGGTTGAGGTGGCACTCCCAGCTGAGGGCTCTGTCATTCCATAGGAAATAAAAACATCAAACAGAGCTCTGGATGCCATCATAACCTTCCTAAAATCCCAAACTGAGGAGCCAGGAGGAGACAGAGAGGGATTTTCTGCCTTTTTGTTGCATTTATGGAACCCCCCATGAGGGCCTTGTCAGATCATATTGAGGTGAAAACATCTGGGCCCAAAGCCTTGGTGGTGGTTGCTCCACTCCCAGCACATCAAACATCAAACTGATTGAAAAATCAATTATTGCCAATAAACCAATTATGAAAAATTAATTGTTGCCATCTCAAGGCTGCAAGTGCCTGCTTGTGTTTCCCATTGTGGCAAAACAATGGGAACTTTCCCCACAGGCTCCCTGTGAGGTAGAACACTCCAGGATTCCCCTGGACATTTGGGGTGGGGTGAGGGAAAGGGATCTGGTAACAACCTGGGGAGTGGGGAATGAGCTGGGATGGGGCAGAAACAATGGGAGGAATCTCAGAAGGATTTTTCATGAAGGAACGAGCACGTGGTCTTTTCCTGTGGGCTTTTATAAGAAAAATAGCAGGAAAAACCCAATGGGGCTGATGTGGAAATGTCACAGATTAGAGACCCTTTTTTTAGGCTTTAAAGCAA
>NW_026626187.1:3757-4747 GCF_030028575.1 Malurus melanocephalus
GTCCCCGTGTCCCCAGCCCCTCTCAGTGTCCCCAGTGCCCTGTCCCCATGTCCCCATTCCCTGTCCCCATGTCTCCAGCCCCTGTCCATGTCTCAAACTCCTGTCCCCATGTCCCCAGCCCTGTCCCTGTGTCCCCAGCCCTGTCCCCGTGTCCCCAGCCCCTCTCGGTGTCCCCTGTCCCCCTGTCACCAGACCTGTCCCCGTGTCCCCAGCCCCCTCTTAGTGTCCCCAGCCCTTTCCCCATGTCCCCAGCCCCTGTCCATGTCCCCTGTCCCCTGTCCCCACGCCGTGTCCCCTGTCCATACCGTACCGGTGCAGGTGGGCGGCTCTGGCTGCCAGAAGAAGCGGCTGTCGATGCTGACGCAGGTGATGCGCGGCTCCCCCTGCAGGGCRTAGCCGGGGTTGCACTGGAAGGTGATGGAGTCCCCGGCCTGCCGGCTGTCCCCGCTGCGGCTCCCGTTCTGCGGAATCCCGGGATCGTTGCACGACGTGGCCGTGGAAACTGCGAGAAATTAAATTTTTTAATTTTTCTAAAAAATTTTTTAAAAATTTTTAAATTTTTTTAAAAATTTTTTAAATTTTTTTTTCAAATTTTTTTAGGCATCTTTTGATGTGTACTCAACAGCAGGCCTGCAGCCCTTAATAAATAATTATTCATAATTCCACATCTTTACTGATGATGCCTCTCGAACACCAGGCTTGCCACCGTTAATAAATAATCATTCATCTATCCTGTGGATGTTTATTTAACACCAGGCCTGCAATGGTTAATAAATAATTACTCATAATTCTACATCGTTAATCTCTTTAATACTGATGTCTATTCAACACCAGGACTGCAATGGCTAATRAMTAATTATTCATAATTCCACATCTTTACTGCTGATGTCTAATTAATTAATTATTATTTTATTAATTTGTTATTAATTTACTTCTGATTTCTAGTTTGCACCAGGCCTGCAATGGTTAATAATTATTCATAATTCCACA
>NW_026626187.1:6247-7603 GCF_030028575.1 Malurus melanocephalus
CTCACCCGATGGTGCAGCCGGGCTCGGCCTCGATGGTCCAGATGCAGTTGAGATTGTGGTCGTAGGGGGTTGGGTACCCCGGGGAAAGGATCCGCCCTGAGGTCTCTCCTCGAATCGTCCCTCCACATTCAGCTGCAATAAAAAAATAATTTTTGGGGTCCGGAAGAGGATTTATGGATTTTTACAGCAATAACGCCAATCTCGTTCCGCAAAGATTATTCCTCACTTTTTCTGGGGATTCTTAAAGCACACAGAGCGAAGATGAAGAAAATTGCTGAATCAGAATTATTCTGAGTTATCAAAATTATTCTGAGTTATCAAAATTAGTCTGAGTTATCAGAATTATTAGGAATTATCAGAATTATTCTGCATTTCTTTGCTTGCTCTGAGCACCTGGCAGAGTTTCCCTGCACCTGGATCCCCGGGGAGGAAAGGCAGAGCTGCCCTGATCCTGCTCCACATTCATCAGAAAATGAAGGAGAAGCAGCCGAAGACCAAGACCTTGYCAAAATGTGTGAAAATGAACTCCAAAGGATGTGAGGATTTGGAGTAATTCCCACGGCACATCCATTCAAATTTGGTAATTTTAATTTCTTTCAGCTTCCTTTCATTTTTCTTTAATTCCCCCATGCTCACACACAGCACAGGCGGAGCAAATGGGGTGAAGGTTAAGGAGATGCACAAATGGCAGGAATTTATCGTTTGACATCAATAAATGAGGTTAAAATTCTGCCCTCCCGGGAGGGAGAACACAGAGCACCGAGGGCTGAGATCTCAGTGTCCGATGAACTCCCCACGTCCTGGGGATGGCAGGAATTGGGAATTGGGGATTGGGAATTGGGAATTGGGGATTGGGAATGGGGGGTCGGGTATTGGGAATGAGGAATCAGGAATGGGGAATCAGGAATGAGGAACTGGGGATTGGGAATAGGGAATTGGGGATTGGGAATTGGGGACTGGGGACTGGGAACTGAGAATGAGGAATCAGGGATTGGGAAAGGGGAATGGGGAATCAGGGATTGGGAATTGGGGACTGGGGACTGGAAATTTGGAATGAGGAATCAGGGATTGGGAAAGGGGAATGGGGAATCAGGGATTGGGATTTGGGAATTGTGAAAAGGAATGAGGAATCGGGGACTGGGAATTGGGAAAGGGGAATCGAGAATTGAGAATCCACAATCGGGAAGCAGCCCTATTCGTTTAACACATAAAAACCCCCAAACCAGGAATAATAGCAGAGTTAATGACACAYGGATGAGCAAGATAGGGAGAAAGGGTGGTCAGGAAGGGGGATCCAAGGAAAATCAAGCCCTGGATGTGCTGGAAGAGCAGAGGGAGGAGGAGAAGGAGGAGGAG
>NW_026626188.1:0-1870 GCF_030028575.1 Malurus melanocephalus
AAGCTCGGCCTAAGCTCGGCCTAAGCTTGTCCTGAAATCCACCTAAGCTCGGCCTAAGCTCGGCCTAAGCTTGTCCTGAAATCCGCCTAAGCTCGGCCTAAGCTCGGCCTAAGCTTGTCCTGAAATCCTCCTGAAATCCTCCTAAGCTCAGCCTAAGCTCGTCCTGAGCTCGTCCTCAGCTCTTCCTGAAATCCTCCCGAAATCCTGCTAAGCTCGTCCTAAGCACCCCCTAAGTTTGTCCTAAGCTCCTCCTGAGCTCATCCTAAGCTTCTCCTGAAATTCTCCTGAAATCCTCCTAACCTCGTCCAAAGCTCATCCTAAGCTCCTCCTAAGCTCCTCCTAACCCTTTTTCTCTCCTTTTTCACTCATTTTTCTCTCATTTTTCCCCCATTTTTCCCTAATTTTTGACTCCTTTTTCTCTCCTTTTTCTCTCCTTTTTCTCTCATTTTTCTCTCCTTTTTTTCTGAATTTTCTCTCATTTTTCTCTCATTTTTCTCTCATTTTTTCTCCTTTTTCTCTCCTTTTTCTCTCCTTTTTTTCTCATTTTTTTCTCATTTTTCTCTCATTTTTCCCTCATTTTTCTCTCATTTTTCTCTCAATTTTCTCTCATTTCTCTCTTTTTTTTCTCATTTTTCTCTCCTTTTTATCACATTTTTCTCTCCTTTTTCTCTCATTTTTTTCTCATTTTTCTCTGATTTTTCTCTCATTTTCCTTTCATTTTTCTCTCATTTTTTCTCTCATTTTTCTCTCATTTTTCTCTCCGTTTTGCCTCATTTTTCTCTCATTTTTTGCTTTTTTCCTCTTTTTTCTCTCATTTTTCTCTCATTTTTCTCTCTTTTTTCTCTGCTTTTTCTCTCATTTTTCTTTCATTTTTCTCTCATTTTTTTCTTCTTTTACTCTCATTTTTCTCTCATTTCTCTCATTTTTCTCTTTTTTTTCTCATTTTTCTCTCCTTTTTCTCTCATTTTTCTCTCCATTTTCTCTCCTTTTTCTCCCATTTTTGTATCATTTTTCTCTCCTTTTTCCCTTTTTTTTCTCATTTTTCTCTCATTTTTCTCTCCTTTTCCTCTACTTTTTCTCTCATTCGTTCTCCTTTTTCTCTTCTTTTTCTCTCATTTTTCTCTTTTTTTTCTCATTTTTCTCTCATTTTTCTCTCATTTTTCTCCACTTTTTCTCTCCTTTTTCTGTCCTTTTTCTCTCATTTTTCTCTCATTTTTCTCTCATTTTTTTCTCGTTTTTTTCTCCTTTTTTTCTCCTTTTTCTCTCATTTTTCTCTCCTTTTTCTCTCAGTTTTTTCTCCTTTTTCTCTCCTTTTTTTCATTTTTCTCTCATTTTTCTTTCATTTTTCTCCGGTTTTTCTCTCATTTTTCTCTCATTTTTCTCTCATTTTTTTCTCATTTTTGTCTTTTTTTCTCTCATTTGTCTCTCATTTTTCTCTTATTTTTTTCTAATTTTTTCCTCCATTTTCTCTCCATTTTCTCTCCTTTTTCCCATTTTTCTCTCATTTTTCCCTCATTTTCCCCTCATTTTTCTCCCATTTTTCTCTCCCTTTTCTCTCATTTTTTTCTCATTTTTCTTTTTTTCTCTCATTTTTCTCTCCTTTTCCCTCATTTTTCTCTCAATTTTGTCTCATTTTTCTCTCCTTTTTCCCTCATTTCTCTCTCATTTTTCCCTTTTTTTCTCTCCTTTTTCTCTCTTTTTTCTCTCATTTTCTCTTATTTTTTTCTCCTTTTTCTCTCATTTTTCCCTCATTTTTGTCTCATTTTTCTCTCCTTTTTTTCTCCTTTTTTTCGCATTTTTCTCACATTTTTCTCTCATTTTTCTCTCATTTTTCTCTCATTTTTCTTTCCTTTTTTTCTCATTTTTCTCT
>NW_026626188.1:5028-6420 GCF_030028575.1 Malurus melanocephalus
TTTTTCTCTCATTTTTCCCTCATTTTTCTCTCATTTTTCTCTCATTTTTCCCTTTTTTTCTCTCATTTTTCTCTCATTTTTCTCTCCTTTTTCTCTCATTTTTCTTTCATTTTTCTCTCATTTTTCTCTTTTTTTCTCTCATTTTTCTCTCATTTTTCTCTCCTTTTTCTCTCATTTTTCACTCTTTTTCTCTCCTTTTTTTCTAATTTTTCTCTCATTTTTCTCACATTTTTCTTTCATTTTTCTCTCATTTTTCTCTCATTTTCTCTCATTTTTCTCTCATTTTTCTCTCATTTTTCTCTCATTTTTCTCTCATTTTCTCTCATTTTTCTCTCTTTTTTCTCTCCTTTTTCTCTCATTTTTCTCTTACTTTTCTCTCATTTTTCTCTTTTTTTCTCTCATTTTTCCCTCATTTTTCTCTCCTTTTTCTCTCATTTTTCTCTCATTTTTCTCTCATTTTTCTCTCCTTTTTCTCTCATTTTTCTCTCCTTTTTCTCTCCTTTTTCTCTCCTTTTTCTCCGTTTTTTCTCTCATTTTTCTCTCTTTTTTCTCTCATTTTTCTCTCATTTTTCCCTTTTTTTCTCTCATTTTTCTCTTTTTTTCTCTCCTTTTTCTCTCATTTTTCTCTTTTTTTCTCTCCTTTTTCTCTCCTTATTCTCCGTTTTTTCTCTCATTTTTTCTCTCATTTTTCTCTCATTTTTCTCTCCTTTTTCTCTCATTTTTCTCTCATTTTTCTCTCATTTTTCTCTCCTTTTTCTCTCCTTTTTCTTACATTTTTTTCTCCTTTTTCTCTCATTTTTCTCTCATTTTTCTCTCCTTTTTCTCTCATTTTTCTCTTTTTTTCTCACATTTTTCTCACATTTTTCTCCCATTTTTCTCTCATTTTTCTCTCATTTTTCTCTTTTTTTTTCTCTCATTTTTCTCTCTTTTTTTCCTCTCCTTTTTCTCTCATTTTTCTCTCATTTTTCTCTCATTTTTCCTTCATTTTTCCCTCTTTTTTCTCTCATTTCTCTCCTTTTTCTCTCCTTTTTTTTCTCCTTTGTCTCTCATTTTTCTATTTTTTTCTCTCATTTTTCTCTCCTTTTTCTCTCATTTTTCTCTCATTTTTCTCTCATTTTTCTCTCATTTTTCTGTCAATTTTCTCTCATTTTTCTCTTTTTTTTTCTCATTTTTCTCTCCTTTTTCTCCCATTTTTCTCACATTTTTCTCTCCTTTTTCTCTCATTTTTCTCTCGTTTTCCTCCACTTTTTCTCTCCTTTTTCTCCGATTTTTCTCTCCTTTTCCTTTCATTTTTCTCTCCTTTTCTCTGATTTTTCTCTCATTTTTTCTCATTTTTCTCTCATTTTTCTCTTTTTTTTCTCATTTTCCTCTCATTTTTCTCTCATTTTTCTC
>NW_026626188.1:9395-10070 GCF_030028575.1 Malurus melanocephalus
TGGTTTTTTGATGAAATTCCAAAAAAATTCTGGGGTTTTTTTTGTGACTGGAATTGGTTTTTTAAGGAAATTCCCAAAAAATTCTGGCTTTTCTTTTGACTGGAATTGGTTTCCTGAGGAGAAAATTCCCAAAAAATTCTGGGTTTTTTTTGTGACTGGAATTGGTTTTTTAAGGAAATTCCCAAAAAATTCTGGGTTTTTTTTTGTGACTGGAATTGGTTTTTTGATGAAATTCCCAAAAAATTCTGGGGTTTTTTTTGTGACTGGAATTGTTTTCCTCAGGAAATTCCCAAAAAAATTCTGGCTTTTCTTTGTGACTGGAATTGGTTTCCTCAGGAAATTCCCAAAAAATTCTGGGGTTTTTTTTTTTGTGACTGGAATTGGTTTTTTAAGGAAATTCCCCAAAAATTCTGGGTTTTTTTGTGACTGGAATTGGTTTTTTAAGGAAATTCCGAAAAAATTTTGGGGTTTTTTTGTGACTTGAATTGTTTTCCTCAGGAGATTCCCAAAAAATTCTGGATTTTCTTTTGACTGGAATTGGTTTTTTAAGGAAATTCCCAAAAAATTCTGGGGTTTTTTTTGTGACTGGATCAGTGTTTGTAGGATCAGTGTTTGTAGGATCAGTGTTTGGGGGATCAGTGTTTGTAGGATCAGTGTTTGTAGGATCAGTGTTTG
>NW_026626189.1:0-1414 GCF_030028575.1 Malurus melanocephalus
GTGAGATGGACTCACTGTGGAGAAGTTCCTGGACAACTCTCCCATGGGAGGGACCCCTCAGTGCAACAGGGGAACGACTCCTCTCCCTGTGCAGTGGGAGAAGCCATGGCTGATTAACTGACCATAACTCCCATTCCCATCTCCCTCTAAAAAACACATTTACTATTTATTGTGTCTGTCAGTCATCATGAGGGAACCTGGCGTTGTTTTGTTTGGTTTGCAATCCATTATTTACAGTCTAACTGAAGATATATTTCATGGCACTGGATWGAAGAATCTGCCACAGAGAATGAAGTGTCACTGTTTAAAACTAATCCTATTTGGCCGATTACTTGTGGTCCTTATAGACCCAAGGGCTGGGTTTGCAGGTTGGAGTGTGAAGTGCAGGAGGTTTCTCTGGGTAATGCTGTACCCCCATCTCTCCAGATGCAGAAATGGGCCATAATCTGGCATTTTTAGTGTAATTTTTTGTAATTTTTTGAAATTTTTTGTAATTTTGCTCCAAAGGAGAGACAGGATTTTCCCTGCAGTGCCTGTGTGAAGCAGCCAGAACAGATGGGGAAGTGTTCGCAGGGCCCCTGGGAGGGAATATTGGGGTTCCTGCCTGCAGGATCCTTGTGTAGCTCAGGCTGGGGTGGGCAGCAGCTCCATCTGCAGCTTCCATGTGCTCCTCCAGCAGCTGCTGCTGGGGACCCTGAGGGAAGAGGCCACGGCAGAGATGGAAATGTTGCATGGACAGCACCATGTCAATCCTTGTAAAAAGCCTTTCAACTTTTCCCTTGGATCTGAGATTCCAGGGCCAACAGATAGGCTTCAGTGTTCAACAGATTTTTATTTTTCAGGTTTTTAAACAGAGCTCTCAATCAGGCATCTCTTGTCATTTTTGCTGCTCTCCTGACCATGAAAAAGGATCTGTGCTTCTGGGAGCCACATGTTGGAGGGTGGTTGGACACCATGGAATCCTCTGGGAAAGCCCCTGATTGACTTCAGTGCTCTGGCTGGAAGCTGAGCCTGGAGAGAGAACTCTTCCAGCTGCCTCTGTCCGTGTCCAGGTCCTCACAGCTCAGTCCCTGAATACACAGGCTGGTTTTAGGGATTTATTTACCCCTCCTGTTTGCTTGGAGGTGGTTTTGGCATCATTCAGAGCAACATCTGACCAGGCCCTGCCATTTTATTCTCTGCTCTTTGGAGTTGGCCTGCTGGGTTTGACATGGAAATTGGTGGTGTCTCCTGTTCTTCCCTCCAGCCCTCAAGTGTAACTTGCATTAAACACTGCAAATGGCTACGATTAATGAGTGGGAAAGATGTGAGGTGGAGAAAGTTAAAAGGATTTGTTTTTATGAGCCTTGCGACAGTAAAGAAGAACGAGTTTGTCTTACTGTGGTGGCCCCCCACTGACCCTCACAGTCCCCTC
>NW_026626189.1:2609-4262 GCF_030028575.1 Malurus melanocephalus
CTCAGGCTGCAGCTCCAGGCTGGGATGTTCCTCAGGAACATTTCTCTGTGCTCACAGCCACCACATTTGCTGTGAAGGGGGACTTAGAAAGCAGAGAATAAAATGGGTTGGAAACTGCTGGGCTGGAGTTGGTGCTTGAACTTTCTGTTCCTTGATTTTGAGGAAACATTTGTGACTGGAGGATGAGGTGTGGTTAATAGGGCTCTGGAAGGTGTTTTTGACAGGAATTAATGTTGGAAACTGTTTCCCAATCTGTAAAATGGGGTCACCCAGGGAAAATTTACACTTCAATATTGTGCCACCAAAAAGTGGCTAACGACCTAAAGAAGTTCCATTTTTCCATCTAATCAAGCATTTCTTGAGGATTGTCCTGATCTCAGGACACACACTGAGGGTTTGCCTCAGGACAGCACACAGACAGACGGGTCTGGCTGCTCTTGGCGTCTTGTGGCTGCCCCTCATGTGCCCCTGCAGCACTGGGGCTGGGTGGTTTCCTTCCTATGGAGAGCATTGTGACCCTGCAGGGCCTGGTGGGACCAAGGGACATTGTGACACTGCAGGGCCTGGTGGGACCAAGGGGACATTGTGGCTCTGTTGGCCCCCATGGTCCCAAGGGGCTGGTGTGAAGCAGAAGGGCTTGGTGGAACCAAGAGGCCATTGCTGCATTACAGGGCCTCATGGAACCAAAGGGCCATTGTGATCCTGTGGGGCACTGTGGATCCATGGACACCACTGTGGCATTGCAAGGCCCCACAGAATCACGGAGAATATTGTGACACTGGGGGGCCCCATGGAACCAAAGAACCATTGTGACCCTGCAGGGCCTCATGGAAGCAAGAGGCCAGGTCCAATTGTACTCGGCATGTTGAAGACTGCTTCTCATCTGCCCCTGAAATATAAGAGATCTGTGCTTTCCGTCCTTTGGAAAAGAATTGTCCTTCTCCAGGTGCCCATGGCTGAAATTGGTACTCCTCCTAACAAATTCCAAAAATGCAAGGGTTTCTCCCAGACAAAAACTGCCAGCTCTGGGTGGCCTGAGGCTCTTGTTATCACCTCTCATCTGCCCCTGAAATATTGGGGGTCTGTACCCTCCTTCCTATGGAAAAGAACTGGCATTCTCTTTCAGTGGTCATGACAAAAATTGGGATTTGACCTTCCAAATTCTGTATTTGCTAGGATTACTCCCAGCCAAAGGCGCCAGGACAGACAGGTCTGGCTGCCTTGGCCTCCTTAGGGCGGGGTCCCATCTGCCACCAAACATGGACTCTGTGCTTTCCATCCAGGGGAAAAGAATCATCCTTTTTCTCCAGGTGCACATGGTCAAAATTGGAACTTGGTCTCCCAAATTCTGTGTATCCAAGGGTTGCTGCCAGGACAGACAGGTCTGGCTGGCCTTGGCCTCTGGTGATTTTCTTAGACCATGAGAAGAATGTTTTCATCTACAAATACCTTGCAGAGGGCCCAGCAATCTCCCAAGGTAGGCTTTGGAGGCCTCAAGCACATGAGCACTCAATGGGGACAAAGGAGCTCTGTGCTCAGTGGGGTGGAGACTGAGGACAGTGGAGGAGAGCCCTGGGAGTGCCTGAAGGGCGGTTTCAGAGATGGTCGATCCTTTGACACAGCAGAAAACAGATGGCAAAAGAAAGAATGAAT
>NW_026626189.1:6452-7747 GCF_030028575.1 Malurus melanocephalus
TCCTATGGAAAGGAACGAGCCTTCCTATCAATGCAGAAATGGCTGAAATTGGGATTCCACCTCCAAGGTTCCCTATATCCAATGGTTGCTTTCAGACCAAAGCCACCAGGACAGAGAGAGGTCTGGCTGGCCTTGGCCTCTGATGGCCACCTTTCCTCTGTCCCCAGAACACCAGTGTTCCATGTTTTCTTTCCTATGGAGAATAGCCATCCTTGTCCTCCAGGTCTCCACGTCTGAAACTGATATTCCACCTCTAAAATTCCGTATATCCAGGGATTGCTCCTACACAAAATGTGCCAGTACCACCAAGTCTGCCTGGCCTTGGCCTCTGGTGACTGCCTCTCATGTGCCCCTGCAACACTGGGGCTCAGTTGTTGCCTTCCTATGGAGGCCACTGTGACACTGCGGGGACCTYGTGGAACCATGGAGACCCTGAGTACACTGCAGGGCCTTGTGGAAACAAGGGACCATTGTGACATTGTGGGAACTCCTGGAACCAAAGACATCCCTGTGGTTCTGTTAGACCCATGGTCCCAAGGGGCTCGTGTGAAGCAGCAGGGCTTGGTGGAACCAAGAGGCCATTGCTGCATTACAGGGCCTCGTGGAACCAAAGGGCCATTGTGACCCTGTGGGGCACCATGGATCCATGGACACCATTGTGGCATTACGAGGCCCCATGGAATCATGGAGACCATTGTGACACTGGGGGGCCTTTCAGAAACAGAGGGCCACTGTGACACTACAGGGCCTTGTGGAATGAAGGGAACATGGAAYATGTCTGGYTGGTTTGTCCTCCTGGGGGCTGCCTGACAGGTCCAGCTGATCTTGGCATGTGGAAGGCTGCCTCTCATCAGCCCCTGAAGCACTGGGACTCTTTGCTTTCATTCCTAAGAGAAAGAACCATCCACCTTTCCACGTGTCCTTGGTCAAAATTCATATTCCCCCTAAATTTGCCTATATACAAGGTTTTCTCTAKTACAAAAGCTGCCAGGCACTGGCATTGGCCTCTGGTGGTTGCCTYTCRTCTGCCTYTGAAACACTGGGGTCTGTGCTTTCATTCCTATGGAAAAGAAGCAGCCTTTTTGTCTAGGGGTCATGTCCAGAATTGGAATTTGGCCTCCCAGATGCCATGTATCAAAGGATTGCTGCCAGGACAGATATCTCTGGCTGGCCTTGGCCTCTGGTGATTTTCTYAGACCATGAGCAGAATGTTTTAATTTGCAAACACCTTGCAGAGGGCCCAGAGATCTCCCAAGGTGGGGTTTGGAGGCCTCAAGCACATGAGCACTCAATGG
>NW_026626190.1:0-1265 GCF_030028575.1 Malurus melanocephalus
CAGCCCAGGACATCAAAGGTCCGGTAGCGGAGACAGAGCGCCCAGGACATACCGTGCACAGTCAGACAGCTGATGCTGCGGTATTTCTGGACGCAAAGGACCACTACCGGACTGAGGAAGTTAGGAAGGCTGTGCTCATGGTCCAGAAGCCCTTTGAACATCCAGTGGAGCAGCTGGACACGGAACTAAGCGCAGAGGAGTCAAGAGACACAGAGAGACCTGCAGGACATGCCCAAAGCCATCCCACACCATCAGACATCGACACTCCAGCTCAACTGAGACAACTGAGACTTGTCCAGAAGGCACTAAGGGCTCTGGACGTAGACTCCACGGAACGCACCAAGAAAGGGGAGATGGAGAAGCAGCACACTGCAGCTGATGCTGTGGTGTGGCTCGATGCGAAGGACTGTTATCGGACTGAGGTTATTAAGAAGGGGGTGCTCATAGTCCAGAGACCCTTCAAAGAGCCGGGTGCCCAGTGGATGGATGCAGAGAGAGGAGTGAGGGGCAGGGCGGCAGAGGCAGAAAGCCAGGCACATGTCCTGCATGGGCCCACAGCTGATGGTTTGGTTCTCCTGGGCACAGACACAGCCATGTACATCAGAAGCCCGGTAGCAGAGACAGAGCGCCCAGGACATACCATGCACAGTCAGACAGCTGATGCTGCGGTATTCCTGGATGCAAAGGACCACTACCGGACTGAGGAAGTTAGGAAGGCTGTGCTCATGGTCCAGAAGCCCTTTGAATATCCAGAGGAGCAGCTACACCAGGAACTAAGCACAGCGGAACCATCAGCAGGAGAAAGATGTGCAGGACATGCCCAGAGTATTTCTGCACTGGCAGACATCAACACTCCCGCTCAACTGAGACAACTGAGACTTGTCCAGAAGGCACTAAGGGCTCTGGACTTAGACTCCACAGATCGCACCAGGAAAGGGGAGATGGAGAAGCAGCACACTGCAGCTGATGCTGTGATGTGGCTGGATGCGAAGGACTGTTACCGGACTGAGGTTATTAGGATGGCGGTGCTCATAGTCCAGAGACCCTTCAAAGAGCCAGGTGCCCCATGGGTGGATGGACACAGAGACAGGAGCGAGAGGCAGAGCAGCAGAGGCAGAGAGCCTGGCACATGTCCTGCACAGTCCCATAGCTGATGGTTCGGTTCCCCCGGATACTGCCAGGTACATCCAAGGTCCGGTAGCGGAGACAGAGCGCCCAGGACATACCGTGCACAGTCAGACAGCTGATGCTGCGGTATTCCTGGA
>NW_026626190.1:2746-4499 GCF_030028575.1 Malurus melanocephalus
TCATGTTTTCTGAATGTTAGGAAGTCTGCAGCAACTTTTTTCATCCCAATGTACAAAAATCTGGTATTTGCTTAGATGACACAGACAAGGGTGTCCTGTCAATGTCAATTTCTTTCAGAAAGAAGCCTCAGTACTGTTCCATTTTGTTTTCTGAATGGCGCCTTCTCAGTATTCAATGCAATTTTTGTCTATAGCCAGGTAAATGATTTTTATGGTAAATTTGTAGGGCCAGGATARTAAAGCAAGACTACTACCTAACATAACACCATATATTTGAACAGAAATAATAACTGTTTTTACAATTCTGACTTAATCATTAAACATTTGTAGAGACAAGTCTCTACTTCAATTCGTTATTCACATTTTGTTCCAATTATTCCAGAAATTTACAATACTTAATCTTCATACAGATGTGTTTCTTTATGCTCCCTTACCTGGCAAATGAAGTTGCAATCTCCCTCCTACTCAAATATGGTTTGATTTTATATTCAGCACAAAAATCATAAGTGAATGGAAACTTTAACACCACAAAACCAGTAATGTAAAATAGCTGAGATACTTTCTTTCTTTAAGAAATACCATAACCTTATTGGTCTTGATTTGTGTTGGATCTTTTTCTTTCTTTGGTGGTGTGCGTTTCTTTATCCTATGTGGTAGCTTAACACCGAACAGGGGATACTCTGTGTTTAGAAACCATATTTTTAATTCCTTGGGTAGATGAAGAATATTTACCTCACTGCCTTGACTTACAGTTGCSAATAATGAATGAATATTTAACATTTCAAATTATGATATGGTAACTCAGTAGAAGGGTAGCTCGGTTTGCTAAGACATCATTGTGTTAGTGAGTATTGGTCATTTTATTTCCTTAATCTTCTTTCTTTGTYATCCTAGCAATATGAGTCATTACTGTGGTGATGCTGTCTCCCATGWATAATTTAAAGCAAATTTACTTGCAAACRTTCCAACTCAGTGTSTGACAACACAATAGTCATACATCTACTAAAACTTCAAGTACATKTCCATTAACTTAAAGACTGCTTTTGTCCTTTGAGATTTCTTACATGATAACTCCTGAACTCCTGAAGAATTTCAGTGAAGAAAGCACCAAGTATTGATTTAGGTATTTCACCAACTTAATCATGGAAACTTAAACTTCAGTTAAGTAACATGAGATAAACAATTCTTCTAACTAAGGAAGAAATCATTATTGATTTATTACTTCCGTGACTTTTATTAATACATGTGTTATTCTGAATGAGAAATAGGAGAACAYCTCATAATTCTCTGAAAGAAACACGGAAATTAATAGAAATTCATTGGCTGATAAAAGTGGGTGGGTTTTTATTTACCACAGAGAGAAGCAGCAGAGGAGAAATTCTACCATTAAGKTTTTGTCACTGCAATAATTGTGGATAGAGATACACTCATGCATAAATGAGACACTCCCTTTTGGGCAACAAGTCCAATCAATGACAGCCTTAAAATCTGATTCTATAATATACAAGTTTTATTGAGGTTTTTACYAGAAAACACAGAATTACCTTGATGGCCTTACAGGYTAATCTGCTGACATYACCCAATCAGTGTGACTAGCAGAAAAAAATACATCRTTCTTTTGGCTTGAAAGAGATGTCCTCTTATTACCTACAACCTAAAATAGGAATGCTTCTTCAGTGAATTGTGTGAGTCTACTTTCAGGAAAATGCTGAGCATCACCTTTTGAAAGACAAATATTCCTGAGGCTTATTCC
>NW_026626190.1:6210-7840 GCF_030028575.1 Malurus melanocephalus
TAATATTTCACATGTTTAGTTCTATTCACTGTACTGAAGGCATCATGTTGTCCACAGATTCAGCATTACTAAATCCAGCTATTTAAACGTGTATAGTCCAGAGAACAACCCAAGATTTCAAAATACATATAGATATATTCCACTATATGCTGGCTGGTTTTTGTTGCAGTTTAAGAATTCTAAGAGTACAAAAAAGCAGAATTTTAGATTCTTCTTTCATSACCTGACTCAAAGAGTAAGCTGTAAAGAAAAACAAACAACAGGAACCAAATCACAAGGGCATTCACTGTAACAGTTTGGATGTCGATGCTTTTGTGAGAGACAGGGATAAGATGTTGGCTTACCTTAAGGTTAAAGAACTGTTATATGCTAGTGTTTATTAAGAATAGTTTTAACAATTCTTAATAATTGCATTTTAACAATTCTTAATAATTGCGTTTTAACAATTCTTAATGTTGCAATAAGAGTTATTGTTATACTAAGGCTTGTTATGTTTATTAAGAACAGTTGTAATGTAAATGTTGGCATAAAAAGCATTTAACTGACTGGGAGACTGCACCCTGTGTGTTGCCGCCCAAGAACCCTGGACCAAGGAGAAACGGACTATCAGAATGAGGGCTTCATCCAATGACAAAGGTGACTACACATGCTCCAAAAAGGGCATTGACTGAGCATGCTTCAAAAAGGTGGACGTTCTTGGAAAAGGCAAACTATTTCAAKAATATGTTCACTGTGTATAASGCTGATGCAATACCAAAGGAATACAAGGGGTGTTGCCATTGTCAAGAATCTGGTCAAGAATCCAGTCTCTTCGGCTYTTTGAMTTTGTCCTTAATAAATCATTGCCATTTCTTATTTTAAGATTTGGCTTGTTTTTAACAATTTGAGGACTTCATCCAGCATACTGCATTTGGTCCTGATGGTCCCAGGGGACCTCGAGGGAAAGGCGCGCCCCATCCAATTTTTTTTTTTATGGTTCTCTCAGTTTCTTCTGGGCATTGTTGGGGCTGTCGGCTGAAATTCCATGAAAGCRKGGATTCAAAGCAGAACAAAAATGTAAAGGAGCTCTGCTCCCCAGAGGAAAATGCTGCTGTTGCCTGTAAAACCACRTGCACRAAGACCTAAGCAAGCAAAGGGACTGTAAGTATTGCTCRGTTGGACAGGAACATTGGRGGCTTGACTGCTGTGTGAGTGAGACCCGGACCGGACAGTCCACATCTGGGAAGCAAGCCATGGAGTCTTTGTAACTGTGGTTCCCATCTCCCACAGCAGAATTGGCTTGTGAAGAGATGAAGTGTGTGCTGAATGGGCAGAAGAAAGCCCTAGGAGCATTGGGAGTTTGACAACTAGGAGACAGCCCCGGGGTTTAACTGTTAGTGGAAGAGCAGTCCAGATACAGAGACTAGSGACATTCCCTAAGGCAGTCAATTGGGGTACAGGGACCAGAGATAGGCAAGACAGGTCCAGGGAATAAGGACCAGGGACAAGCAAGTCAGGTCTTGGGAAAAATGGGACAAGTGGAGAGTAAGACAAGTCCTAGAATGGGTGTCCTCAGTGAGCCTCCTCCTTATCACCAGTGGTTGCTGTGGTGGAGTGCAGCCCAGCCTCATCCGTGGGAGGCTTGTGGCTC
>NW_026626191.1:0-2234 GCF_030028575.1 Malurus melanocephalus
GGGATCCAGGGGCAGCCACAGCTTTGGGCCCCGTGCCAGGGCTGCCCACCCTCACACTCCTGCACAGTCAGTCTAAAAAATACATTACAGACACTATTAAAATATAATTTATCAGCCTCTGATTGTAGGAGTTAAAAGAGTTTAAAYCAAGCAGCAAAGATGGCTTTGATCGCAGGAACCTTTTGTGCTGTGCTCAGATGGTTTATTGAGCACCCAGGGCAGCGCTGCTGGCAGAGCCTCGGGAAGCTCCAGTGGAGATGGAGATGTGCCTGGGGCTGGGAATGACAGGGACAGCAGGAGAGGGCTGGGCTCAGCTGGACAGGGCAGGGACACGAGCTGGGACAGCCCCAGCCACGCCGTTACTGTGTCTGTAATTATATAAATATAGAAACCCCTGTTACAGCCTGTCACCTTTCCTGTGGGCAGGGACACGAGCTGGGACAGCCCCAGCCATGCCGTTACTGTGTCTGTAATTATATAAATATATAAATCTCTGTTGCATACATCCTGTCACCTTTCCTGTGGGCAGGGACACGAGCGGGACAGCCCCAGCCACGCCGTTACTGTGTCTGTAATTATAGAAATATATAAATCTCTGCTACATACACCCTGTCACCTTTCCTGTGGGCAGGGACACGAGCTGGGACAGCCCCAGACAAGCTGTTATTGTGTCTGTAATTATATAAATATATAAACCTCTTACCTACATCCTGTCACCTTCCCTTTGGGCAGGGACACGAGCTGGGACAGCCCCAGCCACGCTGTTACTGTGTCTGTAATTATATAAATATAGAAACCCCTGTTACAGCCTGTCACCTTCCCCATGGCCAGGGACACGGACACGAGCTGGGACAGCCCCAGCCACACTCAGGAGTGCAGGTTACTGTGTCTGTAATTATATAAATATATAAATCTCTGCTACATACAGTCTGTCACCTTCCCTTTGGGCAGGGACATCCCTGGGACAGCCCCAGCCACACTGTTACTGTGTCTGTAATTTTATAAATATATAAATCTCTGTTACATGCATCCTGTCACCTTTCCTGTGGGCAGGGACACGGACACGAGCTGGGACAGCCCCAGCCACGCTCAGGAGGGCAGTTACTGTGTCTGTAATTATATAAATATATAAACCCCTGTTATATACAGCCTGTCACCTTTCCTGTGGGCAGGGACACGAGCTGGGACAGCCCCAGCCACGCTGTTACTGTGTCTGTAATTATATAAATATAGAAACCCCTGTTATATACAGCCTGTCACCTTTCCTGTGGGCAGGGACATGAGCTGGGACAGCCCCAGACACGCTCAGGAGGGCAGGTTACTCCGTGTCTGTAATTATATAAATATATAAATCTCTGCTACATACATCCTGTCACCTTTCCTGTGGGCAGGGACATCCCTGGGACAGACCCAGCCACGCTCAGGAGGGCAGTTACTGTGTCTGTAATTTTATTAATATATAAACCCCTGTTACAAACACCCTGTCACCTTCCCCTGGGCAGGGAGATGCCCCAGGACAGCCCCAACCATGCTGGAGAGCACAGGTTACTCTGTGTCTGTAATTATATTAAATTATATTAAATTATAATTAAATTAATTATATTAAATTAATTATATAAGCCTGTTGCGTACAGCCTGTCACCTTCCCTTTGGGCAGGGACATGAGCTGGGACAGCCCCAGACAAGCTGGGAGTGCAGCTACTCTGTGTCTGTAATTTTATTAATATATAAAACCCTGTTACAAACACCCTGTCACCTTCCCCCTGGGCAGGGACACGGACATGAGCTTGGGACAGCCCCAGCCATGCCCAGGAGTGCAGGGTAGTCTATGATTATAATTTTATTAATATATAAATTTTATCTATTTTATTATAATTTTATTAATATATAAACACCCTGTCACCTTCCCCTGGGCAGGAACATGAGCTGGGACAGCCCCAGCCATGCTCAGGAGTGCAGGGTACTCTGTGATTATAATTTTATCAATATATAAATTTTATAATTTTTCTTATAATTTTATTAATATATAAACCACCTGTCACCTTCCCCCCAGCAGGGACAGCCCCAGGAGAGTCCCAGCCATGCTCAGGAGTGCAGGGTASTCTGTGATTATAATTTTATTAATATATAAATTCTATATATTTTTATTATAATTTTATTAATATATAAATGTTATATTTTTATTATAATTTTATTAATATATAAACCCCTGTCACCTTCCCCCGGACAGGGAC
>NW_026626191.1:2974-6184 GCF_030028575.1 Malurus melanocephalus
GTGCAGGGTAGTCTGTGATTATAATTTTATCAATATATAAATTTTATAATTTTTATTATAATTTTTTTAATGTATAAACAGCCTGTCACCTTCCCCTGGACAGGGACAGCCCCAGGACAGTCCCAGCCACACTCAGGAGTGCAGGGTACTCTGTGATTATAATTTTATCAATATATAAATTTTATCATTTTTATTATAATTTTATTAATATATAGACAGCCTGTCACCTTCCCCCCAGCAGGGACAGCCCCAGGACAGCCCCAGCCATGCTCAGGAGTGCAGGGTAGTCTGTGATTATAATTTTATTAATATATAAATTTTATAATTTTTTATTATTATTTTATTAATATATAAACCTCCTGTCACCTTCCCCTGGGCAGGAGCAGTCCCAGGAGAGTCCCAGCCATGCTCAGGAGTGCAGGGTAGTCTGTGATTGTAATTTTATTAATACACAAATTTTATATATTTTTATTATAATTTTATTAATATATAAACAGCCTGTCACCTTCCCCTGGGCAGGAGCAGTCCCAGGACAGCCCCAGCCACACTCAGGAGTGCAGGGTAGTCTGTGATTATAATTCTGTTAATATATAAATTGTATATATTTTTTATTATAATTTTATTAATACATAAACCCCTGTCACCTTCCCCTGGACAGGGACAGCCCCAGGACAGCCCCAGACATGCTCAGGGGTGCAGGGTAGTCTGTGATTATAATTTTATTAATATATAAATTCTATATATTTTTATTATAATTTTATTAATATATAAATGTTATATTTTTATTATNTCTGTGATTATAATTTTATTAATATATAAATTCTATATATTTTTATTATAATTTTATTAATATATAAATGTTATATTTTTATTATAATTTTATTAATATATAAACCTCCTGTCACCTTCCCCCGGACAGGGACAGCCCCAGGACAGTGGGACAGTGCCATCCATGAGCCTCACCTGGCCCAGGTCACTGCCTCGCTGTATTTACAGAATGTGTGAAGATGAATTCTGGATCATCGTCATGGAGACATTGCTTCGATCAAGCTGTAGGAATTTTAACACTTACACTTTAGTTTGCTTTAAAAAAATAATGAGAAAAAAAACCTATTCCTTCCCAAAATAACTCCACCACCAGTAACAAAAAAAAACAAAAAAACCCCAAACCCCCAACCTCAGCCCCCTGCAAAAGCAAACAAAAAAAACTCATCAAAACCTCCAAAACCCCAACCCCAAATCATGCTTATTACTCACTTAAAAAAAAAAAAAATTCTCCTTGCAAATGGAAAATATTTAATTCCATCAAATCCTCCACCCCAGGAGATGTGTGTTGGATGGATAAATTCTGCTCCCAGGGGTTCAGGCTGTTCAGGAGCTTTTCAGGAGCTGTTCAGGATCTGTTCAGGATCTCTTTCCTCCCCAGCAGGACACGAGCTGCACCCTGAGGAAACATCCCAAAAACTCTGTCAGAGCCAGGAACAGCCCTGAGACAACGAGTGAGGATGTGACACTGTGAAAAAGCGATTTTCCTAAATCTGACAAACTCCTGTTCACTTCATTACAGGAAAACATGATTGTCACAAAGCACATTTTCTCCTGATTTTTGTTTTGGGGTTTTTTTTGTTCTTTTTCTTACATTTTTCAAGCGTTTTCCTTCTCTGCTGTCACCAAATCTGTGCAGTGAGACATTTTATTTACATGGCTAGAATAAGCTAATTATCCTGCCTTATCCATTTCTAAACAATGCATCCATTTTAATTGGATTTTGTGAGGAATTGGACAGGCAGAGCCCGGCAGAGGAAACCCCAGCTCCTTCACAGAGCCCAATTCCCATCCAGGAGCACAGGAAATACAGAGGAAAGAAAGAGCTGAGGATAACACAGGTAAAACAACCCCCTACAATCCATTTCTGCAAGGGATTGTTCCCAGACCTTCAAAAAATTCTGTTTTCATTTTCCTCTCCAGAGCTGTAACATTCCTGGTTTTGCCATTACTGTATTTGGAAAACACTGATGTTTTTCCSCCTTTTTTGCCCAATATCACACAGGAGAAGAATCTCTTGATTTTGCTCAGTCTCTCCATTAGGATCATCCCCTCTGTTTTTAGTTTTTCCCTTCCTGGTTTGGTTTGGAGACAATTTGCTCAGAGTTTGGTCACTCACCCTCAGCTCTTGGTTCTTCTCCCTCACCTGGGGTTTTTCTCCTTGCCTTCCTCCTCTCACTGCTGATTTTGCAGTTTCTGGGGTTCATCCAAGGCTGTGGGATGTTCTGTGGGGACTCTGCTCCTTCCTGGAGAAACCACAGTCCCTCACAGCACACACCTTTACAAATATCCCTTTATTTACAGTGCTTTAGTTCCTCCTCCTCATTTGGGAGAGAATCCTTCAGCTGGAAGGACCTGCAGCATTCACAGCCTGACTGCCTGACCCCAGCATGGAAATGTTGTTTAGGAATTGTCCAAATGCCTCTGGACCAAGGCTCAGGACATYGTCCCCTCCGCAGGGATCCCATCCCAGCTCCCCCCGGCCCCTTTGCTTCCCAAACATCTGCAAAATAAATATTTCATAGAGCAAATATCCATGCTGGGAAAACCCAGCTGCGCTTTTTGGGCTGGGGACAGGAGAGGAAATGCCTGGTTTGTGTTYTGTGCCCTGACTGTGTCCTTCACCAGGCACATCCCAGGCTGGGTGTCCTCAGCAATGGAATCCCCACGTTTTTTTATTTTTAAATCCCCTCCTGCAGAGGCCTGGCAGATCCAGCACTGCTTCCCAGGGTGCTGTGGGCTGGTCAGCAGCTGCAATAATTCCGTGATTTATTAAAATGTCTTGGAAACCAATTTGCAGCAGGTGAGTGATTGCTCTGCTCGAAAGCTTTCCATTTTCCTTCCTTATTTTTCAGAGCAGATATTTATTATAATACAGGTTATTAAACACCAAAGGTTTACCTTGTCCTGAGACAATTTAACTTCTTTTAGAGGCCWATAAATGCTTTATAGTGCATGGTTCTGAATGAATATTGCATTGCAGGTGAGATCAGCGCTCAGGTGTGGGGACAGGGCCGTGTTTGGCTCTGACAGAGCTGTCACCTCCCTCTCCTCGCCTCTTGTCACAGAAGGGTCATCGTCCAAAGTGTCCTTCTTGTCTCAATTGTGGGTCGAGAGCTGCTCAATCAGAACCAGCTCTCACTGACCACACCCGGCTGCCAGGGA
>NW_026626191.1:6499-7848 GCF_030028575.1 Malurus melanocephalus
CCCGAGTGACCCCATGGCCATCCCGAGTGACCCCACAGCCATCCCGAGTGACCCTATGGCCATCCCGAGTGACCCTGTGGACACCCCCCGAGTGACCCCACAGCCATCCCGAGTGACCCTATGGCCATCCTGAGTGACCCTATGGACACTCCCCGAGTGACCCCATGGACACTGTCCGAGTGACCCCACGGACATTCCCTGAGTGACCCCACGGACATTCCCTGAGTGACCCCACGGCCATCCCGAGTGACCCCACGGCCATCCCGAGTGACCCCATGGACATCCTGAGTGACCCCACAGCCATCCCGAGTGACCCCATGGCCATCCCGAGTGACCCCATGGACACTCCCCGAGTGACCCCACGGCCATCCTGAGTGACCCCATGGACACTCCCCAAGTGACCCCACGGACACTCCCTGAGTGACCCCATGGCCATTCCGAGTGACCCCATGGACACTGCCCGAGTGACCCCACACCCATCCTGAGTGACCCTATGGACACTCCCCGAGTGACCCCATGGACACTGCCCGAGTGACCCTATGGACACTGCCCGAGTGACCCCATGGACACTGCCCGAGTGACCCCACAGCCATCCCGAGTGACCCCACAGCCATCCCGAGTGACCCCATGGACACTCCCCGAGTGACCCTATGGACACTCCCCGAGTGACCCCATGGACACTCCCCGAGTGACCCTATGGACACTCCCTGAGTGACCCCACAGCCATCCCGAGTGACCCTATGGACACTCCCCGAGTGACCCCATGGACACTGCCCGAGTGACCCCATGGACACTCCCTGAGTGACCCTGGAGCTGTCTGAGGGCCAAGGCAGTGTCCTGAGCCAGCACTGCGAGCTGTCCCCAAGGGCCACACGCTGTCCCCAAGGGCCACACTCACAGGATTTTCAATCCTTCCAGGGAGGGGACTCCAGCCCTGCCTGGGGCAGCTGTGCCAGTGCTGGGCACCCCTTCCCAGGAGGGAACTGCTCCCAAAATCCAACCTGACCTTCCCTGGCAMGTCCCCTCTCCTCCTGTCCCTGTCCCCGCGGCTGTCCCCTCCTGTCAGGGGTTGTGCAGAGCCACAAGGTCCCCCCAGAGCCCCCTTTGCTCCAGGGGAACACAGAGAAGTTCAGTCAGAAAACCAAGAAATGACCCTGACTGTGAAGTGCTGCCCGAGGGGGTTTGTGCCCCCACACCTGAGCAGCAGATCTGCAGTGGGGACGTGTCGGGTGCCCCACAGCTCTCCCCGATGTCTCTCTGTCCCACAGCTCTCCCCGATGTGGCTCTGGATCTGTCCCACAGCTCTCCCCGATGTGGCTCTGGCTCTGTCCCACAGCTCTCCCCGATGT
>NW_026626192.1:0-882 GCF_030028575.1 Malurus melanocephalus
CCGCCGCGTGATCCCCCAAGTCCCGCTCCACTGCCCCGCAATAAACGGGACTGGGGTGAACTGGGAAGYTTCAGCTTTACTGGGAACACTGGGAGCAGTCRGGTGGGGGYAGAGTGACAGTGGGGCTGGGGGGGACACACGACCTTGCCAAAATCAGGGAATGGGGCACGGGGTTCCGGCCGGGCCCGAGGCCATGGGGAGGGGCTGCGGCCACCGCTGTCTCAGGAGCTCTGTGGGCAGAGAAAAGGGGGTGACACCGGGCTGGGGGGGCCCGGTGGGAGCACACATGGTCCGGGGGAGGGGGGAACACAAGCCCCAGGACCCCCCTTCACCTTCCTGCACAGGTAGAAGCCGAGCCTCAGCTTTGGGAAGAGGAAGCCCAAGATGCAGCCCCTGATCCCTGTCAGCATCTTGCTGCGGGCAGTGTCTGGCACCATCTCTGGGAGGTCCACAGGGATCAGGATCCCCAAAAACCTCTCACGGACACCCTGAGCCCCACCCAGCGCCCTCTCAGTAATCCCCAGCCCACCAAGGACCCCTTGAAACCTCCCCCAGTCCCTTCCCAGCCCCACCAAAGCCCCTCCCATCCCTCTCAGGATTCCACAACTCCTCCCAGGACCCCCCAAACCCTCTCCCAGTCCATTACCAGCCCCAGCAGGACTCACTGATGTCGCTCCCAGTCCCTTCCCAGAACAACTGACCTCATTCTGACCTTCCCTTTTCCATCCCAAATCTCCCTCCAGTCCCTCCAGTCTCTCCAGGCTCTCCCGAACTCCATCCCTGTAACACCCAGCACCCTCAAATCCCCAGTTACTCCCAGTACTCACAAACTCCCTCCCAGTGCCCACCAGAACCCCTGTAACCACAACCCACTTTCCCCAA